>NC_091180.1:11549953-11567453 GCF_040958095.1 Procambarus clarkii | reverse complement strand
TGGGGGTAATGTAGAGTGTGTGGGGGTATTGTAGAGGATGTGAGGGTGTTGTAGTGGGTGTGGGGGTAATGTAGAGGGGGTGGGGGTAATGTAGAGGGTGTGGGGGTATTGTAGTGGGTGTGGGGGTATTGTAGTGGGTGTGGGGGTATTGTAGTGGGTGTTGGGTATTGTAGTTGTTGTGGGGGTATTTTACTGGGTGTGGGGGTATTGTAGTGGGAGTGTGGGGGTACTGTAGTGGAAGTGGGAGTACTGTTCTGGGTGTGGGGGAATTGTAGTGGGTGTGGGGGTACTGTAGTGGGTGTGGGGGTATTGTAGTGGGTGTGGGGGTATTGTACTGGGTGTGGGGGTATTGTAGTTGTTGTGGGGGTATTGTAGTGGGTGTGGGGGTATTGTAGAGTGTGTGGGGGTATTGTAGTGGGTGTGGGGGTATTGTAGTGGGTGTGGGGGTATTGTAGAGGGTGTGGGGGTATTGTAGTGGGTGTGGGGGTATTGTAGTGGGTGTGGGGGTATTGTAGTGGGTGTGGGGGTATTGTAGTTGTTGTGGGAGTATTGTAGTGGGTGTGGGGGTATTGTAGAGGGTGTGGGGGTATTGTAGTGGGTGTGGGGGTATTGTAGTTGTTGTGGGGGTATTGTAGTGGGTGTGGGGGTATTGTAGTGGGTGTGGGGGTATTGTAGATGGTGTGGGGGTATTGTAGTAGGTGTGGGGGTATTGTAGTGGGTGTGGGGGTATTGTAGTGGGTGTGGGGGTATTGTAGTTGTTGTGGGAGTATTGTAGTGGGTGTGGGGGTATTGTAGAGGGTGTGGGGGTATTGTAGTGGGTGTGGGGTATTGTAGTGGGTGTGGGGGTATTGTAGTGGGTGTAGGGGTACTGAAGTGGATGTGGGGGTATTGTAGTGGGTTTGGGGGTATTGTAGTGGGTGTGGGGGTACTGTAGTGGGTATGGTGGTATTGTAGTGGGTGTGGGGGTACTGTAGTGGGTGTGGGGGTATTGTAGTGGGTGTGGGGGTAATGTAGAGGATGTGGTGGTATTGTAGTGGGTGTGGGGGTACTGTAGTGGGTGTAGGGGTACTGTAGTGGATGTGGGGGTATTGTAGTGGGTTTGGGGGTATTGTAGTGGGTGTGGGGGGTACTGTAGTGGGTGTGGGGGTAATGTAGAGGATGTGGGGGTATTGTAGTGGGTGTGCGGGTATTGTAGTGGGTGTGAGGATATTGTAGTTGTTGTGGGGGTATTGTAGTGGATGTGGAGGTATTATAGTGGGTGTGGGGGTATTGTCGTGGGTGTGGGGGGTATTATAGTGGGTGTGGGGGTTATTGTAGTGGATGTGGGGGTATTGTAGTGGGTGTGGGGGTATTGTAGAGGGTGTGGGGGTATTGTAGTGGGTGTGGGGGTATTGTAGTGGGTGTGGGGGTATTGCAGTGGGTGTGGGGGTATTGTAGTGGGTGTGGGGGTATTGTTGTGGGTGTAGGGGTACTGTAGTGGGTGTGGGGGTACTGTAGTGGGTGTGGGGGTATTGTAGTGGATGTGGGGGTATTGTAGTGGGTGTGGGGGTACTGTAGTGGGTGGGGGGCACTGTAGTGGGTGTGGGAGTAATGTAGTGGGTGTGGGGGTATTGTAGTGGGTGTGGGGGTACTGTAGTGGGTGTGGGGGTATTGTAGTGGGTGTGGGGGTACTGTAGTGGGTTTGGGGGTACTGTAGTGGGTGTGGGGGTAATGTAATGGATGTGGGGGGTATTGTAGTGGGTGTGGGGGTACTGTAGTGGGTGTATGGGTATTGTAGTGGGTGTGGGGGTAATGTATTGGGTGTGGAGGTATTGTAGTGGGTGTGGGGATACTGTAGTGGGTGTGGGGGTAATGTAGTGGGTGTGGGGGTACTGTAGTGGGTGTGGGGGTAATGTAGTGGGTGTGGGGTACTGTAGTGGGTGTGGGGGTATTGTAATGGGTGTTGGGGTACTGGAGTGGGTGTAGGGGTATTGTAGTGGGTGTGGGGGTATTGTAGTGGGTGTGGGGGTACCGTAGTGGGTGTGGGGGTACTGTAGTGGGTGTGGGGGTATTGTAGTGGGTGTGGGGGTACTGTAGTGGGTGTGGGGGTATTGTAGTGGGTGTGGGGGTAATGTAGAGGATGTGGGGGTATTGTAGTGGGTGTGGGGGTACTGTAGTGGGTGTAAGGGTACTGTAGTGGATGTGGGGGTATTGTAGTGGGTTTGGGGGTATTGTAGTGGGTGTGGGGGTATTGTAGTGAGTGTGAGGGGTACTGTAGTGGGTGTGGGGGTAATGTAGAGGATGTGGGGGTATTGTAGTGGGTGTGCGGGTATTGTAGTGGGTGTGAGGATATTGTAGTTGTTGTGGGGGTATTGTAGTGGATGTGGGGGTATTATAGTGGGTGTGGGGGTATTGTAGTGGGTGTCGGGGGTATTGTAGTGGGTGTGGGGGTTATTGTTGTGGATGTGGGGGTATTGTAGTGGGTGTGGGGTTATTGTAGAGGGTGTGGGGATATTGTAGTGGGTGTGAAGGTATTGTAGTGGGTGTGGGGGTATTGTAGTGGGTGTGGGGGTATTGTAGTGGGTGTGGGGGTATTGTAATGGGTGAAGGGGGTACTGTAGTGGGTGTGGGGGTACTGTAGTGGGTGTGGGGTATTGTAGTGGATGTGGGGGTATTGTAGTGGGTGTGGGGGTACTGTAATGGGTGGGGGGCACTGTAGTGGGTGTGGGAGTAATGTAGTGGGTGTGGGGGTATTGTAGTGGATGTGGGGGTAATGTAGTGGCTGTGGGGGTACTGCAGTGGCTGTGGGGGTACTGTAGTGGGTGTGGGGGTATTGTAGTGGGTGTGGGGGTACTGTAGTGGGTTTGGGGGTACTGTAGTGGGTGTGGGGGTAATGTAGAGGATGTGGGGGGGTATTGTAGTGGGTGTGGGGGTACTGTAGTGGGTGTGTGGGTATTGTAGTGGGTGTGGGGGTAATGTATTGGGTGTGGAGGTATTGTAGTGGGTGTGGGGATACTGTAGTGGGTGTGGGGGTAATGTAGTGGGTGTGGGGGTACTGTAGTAGGTGTGGGGGTAATGTAGTGGGTGTGGGGTACTGTAGTGGGTGTGGGGGTATTGTAGTGGGTGTGGGGGTATTGTAGTGGGTGTGGGGGTACCGTAGTGGGTGTGGGGGGTAATGTAGAGGGTGTGGGGGTACTGTAGTGGGTGTGTGGGTATTGTAGTGGGTGTGGGGGTAATGTAGTGGCTGTGGAGGTATTGTAGTGGGTGTGGGGTATTGTAGTGGGTGTGGGAGTATTGTAGTGGGTGTGGGGGTATTGTAGTGGGTGTGGGGGTATTGTAGTGGGTGTGGGGGTATAGTAGTAGGTGTGGGGGTAATGTAGTGGGTGTGGGGGTACTGTAGTGGGTGTGGGGGGTATTGTAGTGGGTGTGGGGGTACTGTAGTGGGTGTGTGGGTATTGTAGTGGGTGTGGGGGTAATGTAGTGAGTGTGGAGGTATTGTAGTGGGAGTGGGGATACTGTAGTGGGTGTGGGGGTAATGTAGTGAGTGTGGGGGTACTGTAGTGGGTGTGGGGGAACTGTAGTGGGTGTGGGGGTACTGTAGTAGGTGTGGGGGTACTGTAGTGGGTGTGGGGGTACTGTAGTGGGTGTGGGGGTAATGTAGTGGGTGTGGGGGTACAGTAGTGGGTGTGGGGGTAATGTAGTGGCTGTGGGGGTACTGTAGTGGGTGTGGGGGTACTGTAGTGGGTGTGGGGGTACTGTAGTGGGTGTGGGGGTACTGTAGTGGGTGTGGGGGTACTGTAGTGGGTGTGGGGGTTATATAGTGGGTGTGGGGGTAATGTAGTGGCTGTGGGGGTACTGTAGTGGGTGTAGGGGTACTGTAGTGGGTGTGGGGGTATTGTAGTGGGTTGGGGGTACTGTAGGGGGGGTGGGGGTATTGTAGTGGGTGTGTGGGTATTGTAGTGGGTGTGGGGTTATTGTAGTGGGTGTTGGGGTACTGTAGTGGCTGTGGGGGTACTGTAGTGGGTGTGGGGGTACTGTAGTGGGTGTGGGGGTATTGTAGTGGTTGTGGGGGTAATGTAGTGGCTGTGGGGGTACTGTAGTGGCTGTGGGGGTACTGTAGTGGGTGTGGGGGTATTGTAGTGGGTTTGGAGGTACTGTAGTGGGTGTGGGGGTAATGTAGAGGATGTGGGGGTACTGTAGTGGCTGTGGGGGTACTGTAGTGGGTGTGGGGGTATTGTAGTGGGTGTGGGGGTACTGAAGGGGGTTTGGAGGTACTGTAGTGGGTGTGTGGGGGTAATGTAGAGGATGTGGGGGGTATTGTAGTGGGTGTGGGGGTACTGTAGTGGGTGTGGGGGTATTGTAGTGGGTGTGGGGGTACTGTAGTGGGTGTGGGGGTACTGTAGTGGGTGTGGGGGTATTGTAGTGGGTGTGGGGGTAATGTAGAGGGTGGGGGTATTGTAGTGGGTGTGGGGGTATTGTAGTGGGTGTGGGGGTAATGTAGAGGGAGGGGGTATTGTAGTGGGTGCGGGTATTGAAGTGGGTGTGGGGGTAATGTAGTGGGTGTGTGGGTATTGTAGTGGGTGTGGGGGTAATGTAGAGGGTGGGTGGTATTGTAGTGGGTGTGGGGGTATTGTAGTGTGTGTAGGGGTATTGTAGTGGGTGTGGGGGTATTGTAGTGGGTGTAGGGGGTATTGTAGTGGGTGTGGGGGTAATGTAGAGGGTGGGGGGTATTGTAGTGGGTGTGGGGGTATTGTAGTAGGTGTGTGGATAATGTAGTGGGTGTGGGGGTATTGTAGTGGGTGTGAGGGTAATGTAGAGGGTGGGTGGTATTGTAGTGGGTGTGGGGGTATTATAGTGGGTGTAGGGTATTGTAGTGGGTGTGGGGGTATTGTAGTGGATGTGTGGGTATTGTAGTGGGTGTGGGAGTATTGTAGTGGGTGTAGGGGTATTGTAGTGGGTGTGGGGGTATTGTAGTAGGTGTGGGGGTATTGTAGTGGGTGTGTGGGTATTGTAGTGGGTGTGTGGGTATTGTAGTGGGTGTGTGGGTATTGTAGTAGGTGTGGGGGTATTGTAGTGGGTGTGTTGGTATTGTAGTGGGTGTGGGGGTATTGTAGTGGGTGTGGGGGTATTGTAGTGAGTGTGGGGGTATTGTAGTGGGTGTGGGGGTATTGTAGTGGGTGTGGGGGTATTGTAGTGGGTTTGGGGGTATTGTAGTGGGTGTGGGGGTATTGTAGTGGGTGTGGGGGTATTGTAGTGGGTGTGGGTGTATTGTAGTGGGTGTGGGGGTATTGTAGTGGGTGTGGGGGTATTGTAGTGGGTGTGGGGGTATTGTAGTGGGTGTGGGGGTATTGTGGCGGGTGTGGGGGTATTGTAGTGGGTGTGTGGATATTGTAGTGGGTGTGGGGGTATTGTAGTGGGTGTGGGGTATTGTAGTGGGTGTGGGGGTATTGTAGTGGGTGTGGGGGTATTGTAGTGGGTGTGGGGGTATTGTAGTGGGTGTGGGTGTATTGTAGTGGGTATGGGGGTATTGTAGTGGGTGTGGGGGTATTGTAGTGGGTGTGGGGGTATTATAGTGGGTGTGGGGGTATTGTAGTGGGTGTGGGGGTATTGTAGTGGGTGTGGGGGTATTGTAGTGGGTGTGGGTGTATTGTAGTGGGTGTGGGGGTATTGTAGTGGGTGTGGGGGTATTGTAGTGGGTGTGGGGGTATTGTAGTGGGTGTGGGGGTATTGTAGTGGGTGTGGGGGTATTGTAGTGGGTGTGTGGATATTGTAGTGGGTGTGGGGGTATTGTAGTGGGTGTGGGGTATTGTAGTGGGTGTGGGGGTATTGTAGTGGGTGTGGGGGTATTGTAGTGGGTGGGGGGGTATTGTAGTGGGTGTGGGGGTATTGTAGTGGGTGTGGGGGTATTGTAGTGGGTGTGGGGGTATTGTAGTGGGTTGGGGGTACTGTAGGGGGGGGTGGGGGTATTGTAGTGGGTGTGTGGGTATTGTAGTGGGTGTGGGGTTATTGTAGTGGGTGTTGGGGTACTGTAGTGGCTGTGGGGGTACTGTAGTGGGTGTGGGGGTACTGTAGTGGGTGTGGGGGTATTGTAGTGGTTGTGGGGGTAATGTAGTGGCTGTGGGGGTACTGTAGTGGCTGTGGGGGTACTGTAGTGGGTGTGGGGGTATTGTAGTGGGTTTGGAGGTACTGTAGTGGGTGTGGGGGTAATGTAGAGGATGTGGGGGTACTGTAGTGGCTGTGGGGGTACTGTAGTGGGTGTGGGGGTATTGTAGTGGGTGTGGGGGTACTGAAGTGGGTTTGGAGGTACTGTAGTGGGTGTGTGGGGGTAATGTAGAGGATGTGGGGGGTATTGTAGTGGGTGTGGGGGTACTGTAGTGGGTGTGGGGGTATTGTAGTGGGTGTGGGGGTACTGTAGTGGGTGTGGGGGTACTGTAGTGGGTGTGGGGGTATTGTAGTGGGTGTGGGGGTAATGTAGAGGGTGGGGGTATTGTAGTGGGTGGGGGGGTATTGTAGTGGGTGTGGGGGTAATGTAGAGGGAGGGGGTATTGTAGTGGGTGCGGGTATTGAAGTGGGTGTGGGGGTAATGTAGTGGGTGTGTGGGTATTGTAGTGGGTGTGGGGGTAATGTAGAGGGTGGGTGGTATTGTAGTGGGTGTGGGGGTATTGTAGTGTGTGTAGGGGTATTGTAGTGGGTGTGGGGGTATTGTAGTGGGTGTAGGGGGTATTGTAGTGGGTGTGGGGGTAATGTAGAGGGTGGGGGGTATTGTAGTGGGTGTGGGGGTATTGTTGTAGGTGTGTGGATAATGTAGTGGGTGTGGGGGTATTGTAGTGGGTGTGAGGGTAATGTAGAGGGTGGGTGGTATTGTAGTGTGTGTGGGGGTATTATAGTGGGTGTAGGGTATTGTAGTGGGTGTGGGGGTATTGTAGTGGATGTGTGGGTATTGTAGTGGGTGTGGGAGTATTGTAGTGGGTGTAGGGGTATTGTAGTGGGTGTGGGGGTATTGTAGTAGGTGTGGGGGTATTGTAGTGGGTGTGTGGGTATTGTAGTGGGTGTGTGGGTATTGTAGTGGGTGTGTGGGTATTGTAGTAGGTGTGGGGGTATTGTAGTGGGTGTGTTGGTATTGTAGTGGGTGTGGGGGTATTGTAGTGGGTGTGGGGGTATTGTAGTGAGTGTGGGGGTATTGTAGTGGGTGTGGGGGTATTGTAGTGGGTGTGGGGGTATTGTAGTGGGTTTGGGGGTATTGTAGTGGGTGTGGGGGTATTGTAGTGGGTGTGGGGGTATTGTAGTGGGTGTGGGTGTATTGTAGTGGGTGTGGGGGTATTGTAGTGGGTGTGGGGGTATTGTAGTGGGTGTGGGGGTATTGTAGTGGGTGTGGGGGTATTGTGGCGGGTGTGGGGGTATTGTAGTGGGTGTGTGGATATTGTAGTGGGTGTGGGGGTATTGTAGTGGGTGTGGGGTATTGTAGTGGGTGTGGGGGTATTGTAGTGGGTGTGGGGGTATTGTAGTGGGTGTGGGGGTATTGTAGTGGGTGTGGGTGTATTGTAGTGGGTATGGGGGTATTGTAGTGGGTGTGGGGGTATTGTAGTGGGTGTGGGGGTATTATAGTGGGTGTGGGGGTATTGTAGTGGGTATGGGGGTATTGTAGTGGGTGTGGGGGTATTGTAGTGGGTGTGGGTGTATTGTAGTGGGTGTGGGGGTATTGTAGTGGGTGTGGGGGTATTGTAGTGGGTGTGGGGGTATTGTAGTGGGTGTGGGGGTATTGTAGTGGGTGTGGGGGTATTGTAGTGGGTGTGTGGATATTGTAGTGGGTGTGGGGGTATTGTAGTGGGTGTGGGGTATTGTAGTGGGTGTGGGGGTATTGTAGTGGGTGTGGGGGTATTGTAGTGGGTGGGGGGGTATTGTAGTGGGTGTGGGGGTATTGTAGTGGGTGTGGGGGTATTGTAGTGGGTGTGGGTGTATTGTAGTGGGTGTGGGGGTATTGTAGTGGGTGTGGGGGTATTGTAGTGGGTGTGGGGGTATTGTAGTGGGTGGGGGGGTATTGTAGTGGGTGTGGGGGTATTGTAGTGGGTGTGGGGGTATTGTAGTGGGTGTGGGTGTATTGTAGTGGGTGTGGGGTATTGTAGTGGGTGTGGGGGTATTGTAGTGGGTGTGGGGGTATTGTAGTGGGTGGGGGGGTATTGTAGTGGGTGTGGGGGTATTGTAGTGGGTGTGGGGGTATTGTAGTGGGTGTGTGGATATTGTAGTGGGTGTGGGGGTATTGTAGTGGGTGTGGGGTATTGTAGTGGGTGTGGGGGTATTGTAGTGGGTGTGGGGGTATTGTAGTGGGTGGGGGGGTATTGTAGTGGGTGTGGGGGTATTGTAGTGGGTGTGGGGGTATTGTAGTGGGTGTGGGTGTATTGTAGTGGGTGTGGGGGTATTGTAGTGGGTGTGGGGGTATTGTAGTGGGTGTGGGGGTATTGTAGTGGGTGTGGGGGTATTGTAGTGGGTGTGGGGGTATTGTAGTGGGTGTGGGGGTATTGTAGTGGGTGTGGGGGTATTGTAGTGGGTGTGGGGGTATTGTAGTGGGTGTGGGGGTATTGTAGTGGGTGTGGTGGTATTGTAGTGGGTGTGGGGTATTGTAGTGGGTGTGGGGGTATTGTAGTGGGTGTGGGGGTATTCTAGTGGGTGTGGGGGTATTGTAGTGTATATATTCCTGAAGCACCAATACACTTTAAGTGCCTGGCCCAGTTCTTTTTACAAAGAACCTTCAGATATTATCCTCGAGCACAGAGGTGAGACCCTACAGAAACATATACATATATATATATATATATATATATATATATATATATATATATATATATATATATATATATATTGTGACAATAATCTCCTTCAAGAGATTGAGCCTGCTCTTCCCTTCATAATTACGTCGTCACAATTATATAAAAGACTATGGAAGAAATGTCAAACAACGACAACAACACCAGCACCAGCAAGGCTTGCCAGGGTGAGCAGAAACGTATGCATCCAGCCACCTGTTCGAACTCCAACCACCAAACTACCCGTTGATCGCTACGGCTCCGCTGATTGGTCGCCGGTCTGGCTGCACCTGCACTCGCCCCCCAATACTACCTGATGTCTGGGGTCGCCCCAACATCAGTCCTCAGAATGTTCCGTGCTTTCGTAGCCAGCACTCCTCCCAGCTAGACGTTAGCGTGTACTGAGAGAGGTGGTGGCTTTAAGCCAATATTCCAGCACCTCCCACTTACCTTTTGTGTTGCACTTCTTGTTATTTTGACTTAACGTAACTTTTCATTGTGTCATTTAAGTATTCTTATTATTTTGATTCATTGATTTTATTATAAGAATTTGTTTGTGCATTATTTTCATGTTTTGATTTATTTAACGTAATTAAAATTTCATTGTTAAAGTTTACTTGTGTTTTGTGTGTCTTCTCCTTACCTTACCACAGACGAAGTTCCAGTTTTTTCTATTTTTTTTTATAACTATGTGACGAGGCCATACCCCTAGCCTTAAACAGCCGAACACCAACGCGTTACCGTCACAAGTTATATGGGGGCCCTGTCCGGGAGCTTCACTCAGGTACTGGTGATAAGTGGTAATTTATGGTAAGCGTATTTAACTTTGTTAACGTAGCTTTACTATTTTTCATTCAATTTCATTTTTTATAAGGTGCGGTGTATTGTGCATTACGAGAGTAACATAGTGAAGGTGAGACAACTTTGGATTACGTGGTGACTGTAGGCCTCAGTCATACTCTTAATTGGTCATCTCTCCCTCCATGTTATTACTCGTATTTACCATCTATGTCCCTTGAATATTTCTCATTCTGACAGATCATCATATTGGTACCCTGGTACTGTGGTCTGCCCCGGGTCAAGAGTACCCAATCTTCTGCAATCTGACTGTAGGAGGACAAAGAGGGCCATAGTTCCTCTAGCTCGAACTTTAGTTGCTGAATTGGGACCTCAGCAGCAGTTCTCGTCACCAGTTGACACCTCGCACCCCTACACGTCAGTCAGAGATGATGATACATACAACGGTAGGGAATTAGCTTATTTTTTCAGAGCACAAAAGTTCGCTAATTCTGTAAGTATCATATTAAATTAAGTAGGAAAAACTTGCTTTATGTCCTATAGAGACTTGGCAAGGTATGCCTACATCCTTGGACTACCAATTTTACTTTTGAAGCATTTAACTGTTTCATTTGTTTTCGAAACTTTGTTTCATTTGTTAGTAGGATTTTCTTGCCCTTATTCTCTTACATGAGTACCGGGTACAAGATTTCCTGCGCCCTTGATTTAATTTAATCATTTAATATCTTTCACTTAACGTTAATTGTTAAAGATCACACAGGATAGGTACCAGTTGCCACGTTGTCCTGTTTCTGACATTTCATTATTGAACATTCGTGTACCTTTATTTGCTAATTTCACCATGTTTCGTCTCCAAACTTTCCGTGCAAATCCAGCAGGTGAAATAGGAACTTTAAGTCGTGCCAAGAGGACTGAACTACAAACTCTTGCACATGAGTATCAACTAGAAGTTCCCTATCAAGCCAACAAAAATGACCTACACAACCTGTTGCTGGATTACTATTTAGAGCAAGGTAAGATAGACTCTGAAACTCATGAAACTTACTATATTGCAGATAAAACTGACTTGGCAACGATGAAACTTAAACTAGAGCTGGCTAAGATTGAACGTGAGCAGCAAAAGGAAGCCCGCGAACAGCAAAGGGAAGCCCTCGAACAACAAGAACGAGCTGCTGCCATACGAAGAGAAGAACGAGAACGTGAAGCTGCTTTGAGGAGAGAAGAACACGAACGAGGACTCGCCCTCCAAGAACGTGAGGTTGCACTACTCCAGGAGCGGGAACGAGTACAGCTTGAAACCAAACGACGCGAGTTGGAGATGCAACGCGAACATGACAAGCAACAAGCGACTCTGGCTCTAGAGTGTCGTCAACGTGAAATCGCCTTGGAAACTTCCCACTTCACTCAACGCCAACAAGCTACTGCCAATCTTCCCGTCAGTTTTAATATATCACATGCAAGTAAGTTAATGCCATCCTTTGTAGAAGCAGAAGTTGATGTTTTTTTCACCACCTTTGAAACCCTTGCTAATCAACTCAGTTGGCCTGTCGACCAATGGGCCACACTTCTCAGAGTCCATCTTACAGGTAGAGCTGCAGTCACACTCAGTACTTTGGCGTCTGAGAATGACTACTACACTCTGAAACAAGCAGTGTTGGACGCCTACCTACTTTCCACAGAAAGTTATAGAAGGAAATTCCGTGACCACCTGAAGGCAAGTACCACTACCTTCCTTGAGTTTGCTAACACGAAACGGAGGTATTTCATGAAATGGCTGGAAGCAGCACATGTCTCTACTTTTACAGAACTCGTCAACCTGATGCTTGTTGAAGAATTCTTGAGACGTGTGCCGCCTCCTGTCCGCCTCTACTTAGCAGATAAAGAAGAAACCGACTACCTGAAGTGTGCTAAGTCGGCTGACACTTACAGCCTCATCCACCGGCTGACACCTGAACCATCCTCCAGTAAGAAGTCGTGGTACAGTTACGAGAAGGTGAGCCCCGATCAAGCTGGTTCACAACTGTACTGCAAGTATTGTAGACTCTATGGACATACCATAGACAAGTGTGGTAAGTCTCAATACAAGGGAACCACTGACCAACAACGACCCAAACCAACTCCTCCTAAGTCCGGTAAGCCTGTGATGAATGTTGGTGTTGATGTTAATGATCTTTCTCTTTTCAGTAACCACCTGTATACTGGAACTGTCTCTGCCAACGGTTCAAATCCGGAGGGACGTTTCAAATTGAAGATCTTGAGGGACACAGCGGCTCTACAATCGATCATCTTGAAGTCGGCTGTGCCCAACATAGTCTACACCGGGGAAACGGTCTTCATCACTGACCTCACTGCTACTACTCCATACCCTCTCGCCAGAGTCCACCTGGATTGTCCCTACGTGAACGGGGAAGTCCAAGTCGCCGTCAGGGAAAAGCCTTTTCCCATGCCTGGAGTGCAACTTCTCCTAGGCAACGACTTGGCAGAAGACCTGCAACCGACCAACCTGATCGTCATGGACAAACCCCAGGTGTGTAACTCTGTGCCAATAAATCCTATTCTAGAGTATGTTCCAGCAGAGGTTCAAGAGAGTGATGAAGTTTCTCCTCCGGTTCTCGTGACCACCCGTGCACAAGCCGCACGTCCACAGCCAGCTGACTCTACTGCCACCGCTGTCCCTCAAGACCCTCAGAAACTACCCCCGCATCTGACCAAGTTGGAGTTCCGTAAGTTGCAGAGGGAAGATCTTACTTTAACACCATTGTTTTTCCAGGCTGAGACTCAACCCGACAGTATTCCTGGGTTCTTCCTAGAGAACGACTTGCTCTACCGCAGATATAGACCCAGTAAACTGAAGGAGGAGGACGATTGGGCCAACACCGAACAACTTGTGATTCCCACCAGCCTGCGGCCCACTATTCTACACCTGGCCCATGGAGCATTCTCCCACTACGGCTTCAACAAGACTTACCATGGGATTCGTCAAGACTACTACTGGCCAGGTATGGTAAACAACGTCAAACAGTACGTAAAACAGTGTCATACATGTCAGATGGCAGGCAAACCGAACGTCTCCATTCCCAGAGCACCACTGATTCCCATACAGGTGCCTGCGGAACCTTTCCACAGACTCATAATAGACTGTGTTGGTCCTTTACCTCGGACCAGTTCAGGTAACGCCTACATCCTAACCATCCTGTGTCCTACCACCAGATTTCCCATAGCAGTTCCAGTGAAGAACATCACGGCTGCTACGGTTATCAAACATCTATTGAAGATCTTCACTCAATACGGATTTCCCAGGGAGATTCAAAGTGACTGTGGCACCAACTTCACCAGTGATCTCTTCAAAAGGACACTGGAGGAGTTCAACATCAAACAGGTATTGTCCAGCCCCTATCATCCTGCTTCACAGGGTTCTCTTGAACGTAGTCATCAGACCATCAAAGCACTCTTGAAAAAGTTTTGTAGTGAAACCTCAAAGGATTGGGATAAGCAGATTGACCTAATAATGTGTATTTTCAGAAGTCTCCCCAATGAGTCCCTAGGAGTATCTCCTTATGAGATGCTCTACGGCCGTAAGTGCCGTACTCCCCTTAAGGCTTTCAAAGACTCTCTCAGAGATGCCACCTTCAGTGAGCATCAGAATGTGCCCCAGTTTCTTCAAAACCTTCAACACATTCTAGAGAGAGTCCACCGCTTTGCTCATGATAATCTATTGAAAGCCCAGGTGAGAATGAAGACTCATTACGACCAGACCAGCAAAGTAAGAAAATTCAAGCCGGGAGACTTCGTCCTTGCTTATTTCCCTATCCCAGGTTCACCTTTACAAAACAGATTTTCAGGACCCTACTGCGTCAAAGAGTGCAGGAATAATAATAATTATGTGATAGAGACTCCAGATAGGCGGCGGAAGACCCAGCTGTGCCACGTCAACCTCCTGAAGCAATATAATGGTACTCCTCCCACTGTCTTGATTAATTGTTCTACCTTCACAGAACCCTACATCCACAGTGAGACCATCCCGGCTTCTTCTCCCGAAAGCACTGACAAGGAGTCGGCGCTTTCTAATTCCAAAATCCTTAATGATCTTCCCAAATGCTTTCAGGATAATACTCGTGCTCCTATGCCCTCTTCTAATTCCACTCTCACCTCGTCAGATAAGCCCTACATCCTCCATGTCGACGCCAATGGTACCGACGATGGTGGTGTCGTGATGCAGCAACGAGGCGAGAAGAATACACCTGTCAGCGACTACTGCTACAAGGAACGACGGAACAATTGGCAAGGAGCTACTCTTCCTCATCCTGAAGCTTCAGCACTTCACTCCACACCTGAAAAGTGCTCGGTCCACCATCAACACGGACCACACCACCCTACACCTCCTGCAGCACGCCCACTTCTCATCTCAACGTCTTCTACTATGGGCTTGCTACCTGCAGAAATTCAACCTGGAGACACGCTATACCAAGAGTCTGACAACATCTTAGCCCATGATCTCTCCAGAGTTTATGAAGTAGAAGCGACTCCATCCATTACTCCACCACATAACGACGTACTTCTTCCAGAACCGCAGGCTTCGGGGGAGAGTTGTGACAATAATCTCCTTCAAGAGATTGAGCCTGCTCTTCCCTTCATAATTACGTCGTCACAATTATATAAAAGACTATGGAAGAAATGTCAAACAACGACAACAACACCAGCACCAGCAAGGCTTGCCAGGGTGAGCAGAAACGTATGCATCCAGCCACCTGTTCGAACTCCAACCACCAAACTACCCGTTGATCGCTACGGCTCCGCTGATTGGTCGCCGGTCTGGCTGCACCTGCACTCGCCCCCCAATACTACCTGATGTCTGGGGTCGCCCCAACATCAGTCCTCAGAATGTTCCGTGCTTTCGTAGCCAGCACTCCTCCCAGCTAGACGTTAGCGTGTACTGAGAGAGGTGGTGGCTTTAAGCCAATATTCCAGCACCTCCCACTTACCTTTTGTGTTGCACTTCTTGTTATTTTGACTTAACGTAACTTTTCATTGTGTCATTTAAGTATTCTTATTATTTTGATTCATTGATTTTATTATAAGAATTTGTTTGTGCATTATTTTCATGTTTTGATTTATTTAACGTAATTAAAATTTCATTGTTAAAGTTTACTTGTGTTTTGTGTGTCTTCTCCTTACCTTACCACACGAAGTTCCAGTTTTTTCTATTTTTTTTTATAACTATGTGACGAGGCCATACCCCTAGCCTTAAACAGCCGAACACCAACGCGTTACCGTCACAATATATATATATATGTCGTACCTAGTAGCCAAAACTCACTTCTCAGCCTACTATGCAAGGCCCGATTTGCCTAATAAGCCAAGTTTTCCTGAATTAATATATTATTTCATATTTTTTTCTGATGAAATGATAAAGCTACCCTTTTCATTATGTAAGATGTCAAATTTTTTTTATTGGAGTTAAAATTAACGTAGATATATAACCGAACCTAACCAACCCTACCTAACCTAACCTAACCTATCTTTATAAGTTAGGTTAGGTTAGGTAGCCGAAAAAGTTAGGTTAGGTTAGGTTAGGTAGGTTAGGTAGTCGAAAAACAATTAATTCATGAAAACTTGGCTTATTAGGCAAATAGGGCCTTGCATAGTAGGCTGAGAAGTGCGTTCTGGCTACTAGGTACGACATATATATATATATATATATATATATATATATATATATATATATATATATATATATATATATATATATATATATATTAGTATATTTTGGTAGCAGTCTTTCATGTAGACATATATTATTAAATATGACCGAAAAAGTAAGAATAATAATTCTAACACGAATTTTCTCAATAAGTCATGGAAAGGAGTGGAGGTTTCCACACTGCAGTCTACACTAAGGAAACCAACATAGGAATGTGCCTAAATGCCAACAGCGACTACCCAGACAGGTACAAGAGGAGTGTTGTTAACGCATATGTCGACCGTGCTCTCAGCCACAGCTCAGAATGGAAGTAAGTCGACGAAGAACTCTGTAGGGTAAGGCAGGTCCTAGTCAACAACGGCTTCTCCAATGGTTTCGTGGAAGACATCATAAGAAGGAAAGTGAAACGCCATGCAACCTCTGAAGAGACAACTAACACAACACCTATACCCCCTATTAGACTATTTTACAGGAACTTCTTTTCCACAGCTCATAAAACGGAGGAAAGGGTCCTGAAAGATATTGTTAATAGAAACGTTATCCCTACAGACAAAAATCAGAGGATACAACTGACGATTTACTATAAAACCAGAAAAACGGCCAGCCTACTCATGAGAAACTCTCCAGACACAAAACAGAACGCTTTAAAAGAGACCAACGTCGTCTATGCCTTCAAATGCCCTCTTGGGGACTGTAAGCTCCAAAAAAACCAGTATATAGGCAAGACAACAACATCTCTTTCTAGGCGTTTAACGATGCATAAGCAACAGGGCTCCATTAAGGAACATATAATCTCTTCCCACAACCAAACCATCGCCAGAGAAATCCTAGTAAACAACACAGAAATCATCGATAGATACAGCGATAGCAGGCGGCTTGACGTTTGCGAGGCACTACACATCAAGAAGTCAGCACCAGCAATCAACAGCCAATTAATGCACAACTATATTCTACCCACCTCAAGACTCCGCTCCAATATAGAAGCATCAAGAAATATGGACCAATAGGCTTTCTACAATCACTTCTATTCAATACCCATTGTTTCTGTTCTGTCTTGTGTTGATGAAATTAATACCTTATTAAATACCACCTCACCCCATCCACCTCACTCAAATGTAGATATAAACAAATCGGAGATGTGTATGTTCTATTCAGTTGTGTATGTTAAAACTAAAGTCTTTGAAAATGTAATAAGTTTTACGAAACGCGCTCAAGTGTCGCGTCAGACTAGAAATAAAAATGAATTTTGGAGAATTGATTTTTGAATTACCACCAACAGTGAAAAGAAATGTACGAAAGATTGAGAAAATTCGTGTTAGAATTATTAATCTTAATTTTTCGGTCATATTTAATAATATATATATATATATATATATATATATATATATATATATATATATATATATATATATATACATATATATATATATATATATATATATATATATATATATATATATATATATATATATATATATATATATATATATATATATATATATATATATATATATGTATATATATATATGTCGTACCTAGTAGCCAGAACGCACTTCTCAGCCTACTATGCAAGGCCCAATTTGCCTAATAAGCCAAGTTTTCCTGAATTAATATATTTTCTCTAATTTTTTTCTAATGAAATGATAAAGCTACCCATTTCATTATGTGTGAGGTCAATTTTTTGTTATTGGAGTTAAAATTAACGTAGATATATGACTGAACCTAACCAACCCTACCTAACCTAACATAACCTATCTTTATAGGTTAGGTTAGGTTAGGTAGCCAAAAAAGTTAGGTTAGGTTAGGTTAGGTAGGTTAGGTAGTCGAAAAACAATTAATTCATGAAAACTTGGCTTATTAGGCAAATCGGGCCTTGCATAGTAGGCTTAGAAGTGAGTTCTGGCTACTAGGTACGACATATGTCTATATATATATATATATATATATATATATATATATATATATATATATATATATATATATATATATATATATATATATATATATATATATATATATGTCGTACCTAGTAGCCAGAACGCACTTCTAAGCCTACTATGCAAGGCTAGATTTGCCTAATAAGCCAAGTTTTCCTGAATTAATATAATTTCTCTAATTTTTTTCTAATGAAATGATAAAGCTACCCATTTCATTATGTATGAGGTCAATTTGTTTTATTTGAGTTAAAATTAACGTAGGTATACGACCGAGCCTAACCAAC
>NC_091180.1:11542453-11544953 GCF_040958095.1 Procambarus clarkii | reverse complement strand
TATAGGTCCAAGGACTGACCCCTGCGGGACCCCACTGGTGACGCCTCACGAGTCTGAGACCTCACCCCTCACAGTGACTTGCTGTCTTCTGTTGCTTAGGTACTCCCTTATCCAATGGAGCACCTTCCCTTTCACTCCTGCCTGCATCTCCAGCTTTCGCACTAGTCTCTGGTATGAAACTGTGTCAAAAGCTTTCTGGCAATCCAAAAAAATGCAGTCTGCCCACCCCTCTCTCTTTCTTGTCTGATGCTTGTTGCCTGATCGTAGAATTAAAATAATCCTGTGAGGCATGACTTGCCATCCCTGAAACCATGTTGATGCTGTGTCAGAATGTTCCTTCGCTCCAGATGTTCCACTAGCTTTTTTCGCACAATTTTTTTCCATTAACTTGCATGGTATGCAAGTTAGGGACACTGGCCTGTAGTTCAGTGCCTCCTGTCTATCCCCCTTCTTGTATATCGGGACTACGTTCGCAATCTTCCAAATTTTTGGCAGTTCACCTGTTACCAGGGATTTGTTATACACTATGGAGAGTGGCAGGCACAGTGCTTCTGCTCCTTCCTTTAGTATCCAAGGGGAGATTCCATCCAGGCGTATAGCCTTTGTCACATCCAACTCTATTAAACACTTCCTTACATCCCAACTGATAATCTCAAATTCCTCTAGTGGTGCCAGGTTAATTATTCCTTCTCCTATCTCTGGAACTTCTCCTTGCTCCAGTGTGAAAATTTCCTGGAAGTTCTTATTGAGTTCCTCGCACACTTCTTTGTCGTTTGTAGTGAATTTGTCTGCCCTAATCCTCAGTTTTATTACCTCTTCCTTCGCTGTTCTCTTTCTCCTGATGTGGCTGTGCAGCAATTTGGGTTGAGTCTTAGCCTTGCTTGCTATGTAGTTTTCATATTGCCCTTCTGCCTCTCTTCTCACCCTGACATATTCATTCCATGCTCTCTGGTAACCTTCTCTGCTCTCAAGTGTCCTGTTATTTCTATAGTTTCTCCACGCTCTTTTACTTTGTTACTTAGCTAGTTTACATCTCTAATTAAACCATGGGTTTCTTATCTGCATTTAATTTTTTACCTTTTGGGCCGGGATAAACTTTCTGCTGCATCCTTGCACTTCCGGGTGATGTATGCCATCATGTCTTGGGCCGTCTTTCCCCTTAGCTCTTTTTCCCATGTTATATCCGTTAGGAATTTTCTCAACTCCTCATAGTTTCCCTTACGGAATGTTAGCCTTTTGCTTTCAGCTTCCTTTCTCGAGTACTTTAGCCCTTATTCAATCAGATACTCAAACGTCAGTACACTGTGCTCGCTCATTCCTACTGCGGCCTCGACGTCAATTTCCCTTATGGCGGAGTCATTCAGAGTGAAGACTTGGTCGAGTCTCGCTGGTTCATCGTTCCCCCTCACCCTGTGAGGGGGAATCCCATGTGGATTCCCTGACATGCTGACTTAAGAAGTTTCTTGTCGCCACCTCCAGTAGTTTAGCTCGCCATGTGTTTCCTCTCCTCCATGCGGATACTTGTTCTCCCAGTCTAACCTTCCGTGATTGAAGTCCCCCATGATGAGCAGGTGGGATCTATTTCTACAGGCAGCAGAGGCTGCTCTCTCAATTATAGTGTTAACTGCCATGTTGTTGTTGTCATACTCTTCCCTGGGGTCTTCTGTCATTTGGTGGAGGGTTGTATATTACTGCTACTACTACTCTTGGTCCTCTCATTGTCATGGTGCCTGTGATGAAGTCTCTAAACCCTTCACAGTCTGGCATAACCATCTCTTTGAAACTGTGTGTGTGTGTACTTACCTAATTGGACTTACCTAATAGTGCTTGCGGGGGTTGAGCTCTGGCTCTTTGGTCCCACCTCTCAACCGTCAATCAACTATTTGTCTACTACTCTGTCACTGAAAAAATTCTTTCTAACGTCTCTATGGCTGTGTGTGTGTGTGTGTGTGTGTGTGTGTGTGTGTGTGTGTGTGTGTGTGTGTGTGTGTGTGTGTGTGTACTCACCTATTTGTGCTTGCAGGATCGTGCATTGACTCTTGGATCCCGCCTTTCGAGCATCGGTTGTTTACAGCAATGACTCCTGTCCCATTTCCCTATCATATCTAATTTTAAAATTATGAATAGAGTTTGCTTCCACAACCTGTTCCTTAAGTGCATTCCATTTTTCCACTACTCTCACGCTAAAAGAAAACTTCTTAGCATCTCTGTGACTCATCTGAGTTTCCAGTTTCCACCCATGTCCCCTCGTTCTGTTATTATTACGTGTGAACATTTCATCTATTTCCACTTTGTCAATTCCCCTGAGTATTTTATATGTTCCTATCATATCTCCTCTCTCCCTTCTTTGTGTGTGTGTGTGTGTGTGTGTGTGTGTGTGTGTGTGTGTGTGTGTGTGTGTGTGTGTGTGTGTGTGTGTGTGTGTGTGTGTGTGTGTGTGTGTGTATGTGTGTGTGTGTGTGTGTGTGTGTGTGTGTGTGTGTGTGTGTGTGTGTGTGTG
>NC_091180.1:11519953-11534953 GCF_040958095.1 Procambarus clarkii | reverse complement strand
ATGTTTGCAGATGACGCAAAATTAATGAGAAGAGTTGTGACAGACGAGGATTGTAGGATCCTCCAAGAGGACTTAAACAGGCTGCAGAGATGGTCAGGGAAATGGCTACTGGAGTTTAACACCAGTAAATGTAAAGTTATGGAAATGGGATCAGGTGACAGGAGACCAAAGGGACAATACACAATGAAGGGGAACAGCCTACCTGTAACGATTCGAGAAAGAGACCTGGGAGTGGATGTGACACCTAATCTAACTCCTGAGGCACATATAAATAGGATAACGACAGCAGCGTACTCTACACTGGCGAAAATTAGAACTTCATTCAGAAACCTAAATGAGGAAGCTTTTAGGGCGCTTTACACTGCCTACGTGAGACCCGTCTTAGAGTATGCCGCGCCATCATGGAGCCCCCACCTGAAGAAACACATAAAGAAACTGGAGAAGGTTCCGAGGTTTGCGACGAGGCTTGTCCCAGAGTTACGAGGAATGGGATATGAAGAGCGGCTGAAGGAACTGAACCTTACGACACTAGAGAAAAGAAGGGAGAGAGGAGATATGATAGAGACATAAAATACTCAGGGGAATTGACAAAGTGGAAATAGATGAAATGTTCACACGTAATAATAACAGAACGAGGGGACATGGGTGGAAGCTTGAAACTCAGATGAGTCACAGAGATGTTAGGAAGTTTTCTTTTAGCGTGAGAGTAGTGGGGAAATGGAATGCACTTGGGGAACAGGTTGTGGAAGCAAATACTATTCATACTTTTAAAACTAGGTATGATAGGGCAATGGGACAGGAGTCATTGCTGTAAACAACCGATAGCTAGAAAGGCGGGATCCAAGAGTCAATGCTCGATCCTGCAAGCACATATAGGTGAGTACATATAGGTGAGTACAAACACACACACACACACACACACACACACACACACACACACACACACACACACACACACACACACACACACACACACACACACACACACACACACACACACACACACACACACACACACACACACACACACACACAGCTTAAAATTTATAAACCTTCTTACATTAAATAATTTAAAAAACAAGAACATAAGGACAATTCTGACATGAAAACAAACATTTTCACCGAAAATATCAAAATTGAGCCAACATTAGAAACAACCTCTCAGGCAGATGGAGACTTGAGGCAACATTTCAAATATATTCTCCTAGAAAATGTTCGGATTTGAAGTTACACATTTGAGACAAGTTCCTCTCGCAAGCAGCATCCCTCCCCTCATCTCGAGATGGAGATTACTGCAAGAGAGGAAACCAAAATGAGGTATTCTCGGGCTCACCATAGCCAGTGCTGCTTGGAACTTTTTGTTCCAAGTAGCGAATCTTAAACAACAACAACAAAATGAGGGGAAAACTTGCAATGTTGAAATTCAAATATTTGAACAGAGTTACGTGTTTCTTGATTAGTGAGCATTAGGCTTCATAAAAAAATTTTTCTCACAGACGTTGTGATCAAATTCGTGAGAGCTGTAGGATGTTCACAGGCCTGAAGGTTCAGGATTGCTGCAATAAGCTTCAATAAGCATCGTTGCAGTCGGTGCTGGAAGCTCTGAGTGTTGCAGAGGCTTGCAGAGGTTGGCGGAGATAATTACTGTTGAAGGTGAAGACTAAACCTGTTAAACTGCAGACAGGTGATTCACTGCATACTAACTGCTCTTGGTTAATGGATGTGGCGGGAGGGGGGGGGGGGGAGGGTTAAGGGGTGTGTGTGGGGGGGGGGGGTTAATGGTTGGTGTTGGGGGTTAAGGCGGCGTGGGTAATTTATATGGGTGTGGTTAATTGGTGTGGGTGGGGTTAAGGGGTGTGGGTGGGGTTAAGGGGTGTGGGTGGGGTTAAGGGGTGTGGGTGAGGTTAAGGGGTGTGGGTGGGGTTAAGGGGTGTGGGTGTGGGTTAAGGGGTGTGGGTGGGGTTAAGGGGTGTGGGTGGGGTTAAGGGATGTGGGTGAGGTTAAGGGGTGTGGGTGGGGTTAAGGGGTGTGGGTGAGGTTAAGGGGTGTGGGTGGGGTTAAGGGGTGTGGATGGGGTTAAGGGGTGTGGGTGGGGTTAATTGGTGTGGGTGGGGTTAAGGGGTGTGGGTGGGGTTAAGGGGTGTGGGTGGGGTTAATGGGTGTGGGTGGGTGGGGTTAAGGGGTGTGGGTGGGTGGGGTTAAGGGGTGTGGGGGGTTAAGGTGGTGTGGTTAATTTATATGGGTGGGGTTAATTGGTGTGGGTGGGGTTAAGGGGTGTGGGTGGGGTTAAGGGGTGTGGGTGGGGTTAAGGGGTGTGGGGGGTTAAGGGGTGTGGGTGGGTGGGGTTAAGGGGTGTGGGTGGGGTTAAGGGGTGTGGGTGGGTGGGGTTAAAGGGTGTGGGTGGGGTTAAGGGGTGTGGGTGGGTGGGGTTAAGGGGTGTGGGTGGGTGGGGTTAAGGGGTGTGGGTGGGTGGGGTTAAGGGGTGTGGGTGGGTGGGGTTAAGGGGTGTGGGTGGGTGGGGTTAAGGGGTGTGGGTGGGTGGGGTTAAGGGGTGTGGGTGGGGTTAAGGGGTGTGGGTGGGTGGGGTTAAGGGGTGTGGGTGGGGTTAAGGGGTGTGGGTGGGTGGGGTTAAGGGGTGTGGGTGGGTGGGGTTAAGGGGTGTGGGTGGGTGGGGTTAAGGGGTGTGGGTGGGTGGTGTTAAGGGGTGTGGGTGGGGTTAAGGGGTGTGGGTGGGGTTAAAGGGTGTGGGTGGGTGCTGTTCAGGGGTGGAGTGTCTTGGAAAATTCTTCACTCTTACATCACCCTTAAGATTGTAATTTATGTTAATGAATAAATGAGAGTAAGAACCAGGGTGACAGTGTTATGTGTGTGTGTGTGTGTGTGTGTGTGTGTGTGTGTGTGTGTGTGTGTGTGTGTGTGTGAGTGTGTAAGGTACATATACGTAGTAGACATAATAGAGTATAAATAAGTTGGTTAGAAAGGCGGGGTCCAGGAGCTAATAGCTCGGTTTTGCAGACACATATAATAAATATACAAAAGTACAGTCGTGGTGAAGGGTTGTGGGTTGGGAGGGTTATGTTGGGAGGGTTATGTTGGGAGGGTTATGTTAGGAGGGTTATGTTGGGAGGGTTATGTTGGGAGGGTTATGTTGGGAGGGTTATGTTGGGAGGGTTATGTTGGGAGGGTTATGTTGGGAGGGTTATGTTGGGAGGGTTATGTTGGGAGGGTTATGTTGGGAGGGTTATGTTGGGAGGGTTATGTTGGGAGGGTTATGTTGGGAGGGTTATGTTGGGAGGGTTATGTTGGGAGGGTTATGTTGGGAGGGTTATGTTGGGAGGGTTATGTTTGGAGGGTTAAGTTGGGAGGGTTATGTTGGGAGGGTTATGTTGGGAGGGTTATGTTGGGAGGGTTATGTTGGGAGGGTTATGTTGGGAGGGTTATGTTGGGAGGGTTAAGTTGGGAGGGTTATGTTGGGAGGGTTATGTTGGGAGGGTTATGTTGGGAGGGTTATGCTAGGAGGGTTATGTTGGGAGGGTTATGTTGGGAGGGTTATGCTAGGAGGGTTATGTTGGGAGGGTTATGTTGGGAGGGTTATGTTGGGAGGGTTATGTTGGGAGGGTTATGTTGGGAGGGTTATGTTGGGAGGGTTATGTTGGGAGGGTTATGTTGGGAGGGTTATGTTGGGAGGGTTAAGTTGGGAGGGTTATGTTGGGAGGGTTATGTTGGGAGGGTTATGTTGGGAGGGTTATGTTGGGAGGGTTATGTTGGGAGGGTTATGTTGGGAGGGTTATGTTGGGAGGGTTATGTTAGGAGGGTTAAGTTAGGAGGGTTATGTTGGGAGGGTTATGTTGGGAGGGTTATGTTGGGAGGGTTATGTTGGGAGGGTTATGTTGGGAGGGTTATGTTAGGAGGGTTATGTTGGGAGGGTTATGTTGGGAGGGTTATGTTGGGAGGGTTATGTTGGGAGGGTTAAGTTGGGAGGGTTATGTTGGGAGGGTTAAGTTGGGAGGGTTATGTTGGGAGGGTTATGTTAGGAGGGTTATGTTGGGAGGGTTAAGTTGGAAGGGTTATGTTGGGAGGGTTATGTTGGGAGGGTTAAGTTGGGAGGGTTATGTTGGGAGGGTTATGTTGGGAGGGTTATGTTGGGAGGGTTAAGTTGGGAGGGTTAAGTTGGAAGGGTTATGTTGGGAGGGTTATGTTGGGAGGGTTAAGTTGGGAGGGTTATGTTGGGAGGGTTATGTTGGGAGGGTTATGTTGGGAGGGTTATGTTGGGAGGGTTAAGTTGGGAGGGTTATGTTGGGAGGGTTATGTTGGGAGGGTTATGTTGGGAGGGTTAAGTTAGGAGGGTTATGTTGGGAGGGTTATGTTGGGAGGGTTATGTTGGGAGGGTTATGTTGGGAGGGTTATGTTGGGAGGGTTATGTTGGGAGGCTTATGTTGGGAGGGTTATGTTGGGAGGGTTATGTTGGGAGGGTTATGTTGGGAGGGTTATGTTGGGAGGGTTATGTTGGGAGGGTTATGTTGGGAGGGTTATGTTGGGAGGGTTATGTTGGGAGGGTTAAGTTGGGAGAGTTAAGTTGGGAGGGTTATGTTGGGAGGGTTAAGTTGGGAGGGTTAAGTTGGGAGGGTTAAGTTAGGAGGGTTAAACTGTCTACAAGCAGTGAAAAAAAATTAACGTATTGGAGTGAATGAATAACTTTTAAACTGACAGAAACCATAAGTGAAGAATGAGAGCAGAAATAGTGTATTGGGATTTAAGCGTTGTACAACATTGTAGAGTTGACCTTACCTGTCCCTTGCGAGACCACACCTGTCAGGCCACGCCTGTCAAACCACACCTGTCAGACTACACCTGGATTATTTGTATTTGTAATACGTGGGTGAAGCATTTGCAGCGTTGTGCTTCGAACAGAAGTCGTCAGTGAAGCACTTGTTTCGGAAGTGTTCGAACGTCTTCAGTTGTGAGTCGTGTGTAAACTGTTTTACATTCATAAACCCCAGAGGGGTTTGGCGGGTGCATGGAATGGTCTTTGGCTGTTGTTTATGAGGACGGGCTGCGAGGGAAATGGAGGTCCTAGCTGACCGGGTTCGATTCCATCAGGGGTCAAGTGTTTTCTTATGTATGTTTGCTTGGGGACCATATATATATATATATATATATATATATATATATATATATATATATATATATATATATATATATATATATATATATATATATATATATATATATATATATATATATATATATATATATATTGTAATAAAATTGCAACAATTGCAACAAGGCCAAGCTTGCAATCTGCGTTGGATTATGTTTGGAAAAAATGAACAATGTAATTCGATGTTGCTCGACTGTCCGACTTATAAAACCGCGTTCCCATTGGTTGTTTCCTTTCCACGCTCTGGCCAATTATTTTCCACCAATTTGATTACGTTTCAACAGAACCCGATCTCCCGTTTTCTGTGACGAAATGTATTGCACAGGTCATTCTTGCCCGGAGCTGCGTTGCATTTACAACCTCAGCCTGTTAGAGGATAAAGTAAACACGATGTGTAAAGGGGCGGGACGTAGTAACGGAAATGATAACGAAGGCTGGAGGTACGTAGAGGAGACGGAGTGCAGCTCTCAGGCAGTAACGAGAAATTACTAGCGTTTTGGATTATGGCCAACGAATATTCAATGTCCGGTGTGAGCAAAAGTGCTACACAATCATTGCGAGGAGAAAAATATGCTCCTCGAATTGTATGTTAATTTAAATGTTTTAATTCGGTAAATCAGTTATCATATCTAATATCATAGCCTCTATGGAGTCATTACAGGAATAACATAAGACCAAGAGAGGTAACTGAGTTAAAGAATTGACTCCTCATAGCCAAAATGTGAAGCACTGAGACAGATCGATAATGATATAGCAAAGCAATCCCAGGAGCAACCCGAGCTGCTCCCCAGCCATATCACGAGGCAGACACAGTAAACGACCAGTTTATGGAAGGATTGTAGTGGTAAAGCTGACAGAGAAGTTGACCAGACCACACACTAGAAGGTGAAGGGGCGACGACGTTTCGGTCCGTCCAGGACCATTCTCAATCGACTTGAGAATGGTCCAGGACGGACCGAAACGTCGTCGTCCCTTCACCTTCTAGTGTGTGGTCTGGTCAACATAATTTAGCCACGTTATTGTGACTCATCGCCTGACAGAGAAGTGCTCGTCTAGGTGTTCCGTTAAGTCGTTACAAGAGGTCACTGAGTGTCTGATTAGTGTGGCGGCGTCGAGGTAAATAGCCCTGAAGTACTTTACTGCTGACCTTCCAACAGTATAAATCCTCACTTGTCTCACCAAGACTATAACCAGTGCGCTAAAACAGAAGCGGGGAAAAAGGAGGAAACCCCACCTCCACTTAAAACTTTGACCCAAATATCACAGTAACAAGGTTATTGCGAATAACCGAACTCAATTACGGGCTCACTATAGCCCGTGATACAAGGACATTCTGTTCTGAGTACTTAAATCTTAAACTACGAACAACTATGGCCTCCGGTACTGGTAATGGCTCGAAAGAGCCTCCACGGGCTATTCATGCCCGTGCCACTTTTAGGGTGGCTTATTCTTTATCAATCGATCATCTTGTCTCCAGGAGACGAGAGACCCTTGGGCTGCCAGAGCGGGAAAAGTCCTAAACAGACTACAAAATAAAAGCATTAACCTTGATAGAAGAGGTGATCAACCACACCCAAACTACACCTGTTCCACACCGTGGGAAGAGCCTACCTTCAAAATAGTAATAGAAAGTCTCCCGATGAAAAAGACTGCCTCTGATCCAACAATCCGAAGGCGCATCATAGAAAAGCAAATGAGCAGCATAGCAGTAGCAGGAGCCACCCACATCTTCACAGACGGATCGGTGGACACAGAATATGAGAGTGCTGGCGCTGCTCTTTGCACGACCAGCGTGCAGGCATATTGGAGACTGGGAGGACTAGTATCATCAACCCAAACTGAGCTGTTTGCCATACAACAGGCATTCGCATATGTGATTGTACAAAACACTCATCATGCAATTATTCACACAGACTCAAAAACTGCACTTCAATATTAGGACAAAAACAGTGGAAAGACAACGAGGAAATAATTACTACTATTATGTATCTTGGAGCAGTCGCTAAAGGCAAAGGACTCAACATAACCTTAAACTGGATCCCATCCCATGTTGGAATCCCATTAAAGGAGAAAGCCAGACGATGAAACTGCCAAATTGGCAATTCGTCATCCAGTGGTCCACAAAACTATCCAACCCAGCCTAGAGTACACCACAAACACCATCACCACCACAACACTCACACCTCAACACAGCCCATCTACACCAGAGAGTAGCTGAAGGGTCGCCCTCTGCAGTATGGTCTCTTCAGGCCACCAAGTTGGACAGGTTAAATATCCCAAAAGGAATCCACAAGGAAATAGCAGTTCGGTTATATAGACAACGGCTAGCTTACAGAGGCAACTGGGAGATTGGTGAACCCTGAGAGTGGGAATACATCTTCTGCCAAACAGTCACAGAAAGTAACTACTTCACTATCTCCTGGAATGTGAAGCAACCAACGACCTTAGAAGAGCTGTAAGAGTCCCTGACACTTGCAGTAACCTCCCTGAAGCCATCAACACTGCCACTCTTATGGTAATGAAAAATGTCCAGCAGCTGGAGACCGTCATAAATATTGTCAAGCAGTATCCTCCCCCGCGATAGAAGCCACATAGTAAGGACTGACGATTTAAATGCGAGTACAACACGCAGTATGTCCTCTCACGACCAAAGATCACATTCACTCCAAAAAATCTGCCACTTACGGGCTATTCATGCCCGTGCCACTTCTTGGGTGGCTTAATCTTCATCAATCATCAATACTGTCTCCAGGCACATCTCTTGTGCCAGGTAAGTCCACTATGGGCTCACCATAGCCCGTGCTGCTTGGAACGTTTTGTTCCGAGTAGCTGAATCTAAAACAACAACAACATCCTGTCTCCATTACGGGCTATTCATGCCCGTGCCACCTCTTAGGGGGCTTAATCTTCATAAATTAATCCTGTCTCCTCACTTGAGAATGAACCATGTAGGTTCGAAACGTTGTGTAAATCTATATAAATAAAAATGGAAATGTTCGTTTGTTCAAAATCGCTAATCTCTGAAAGTTCTTGGCCGATTGCTTTGAAATTTTCACACAATGTTCCATTCTCATCCGAGAGGGTTTTTATGTGCATACTATATAGATGTCACGTCTGTGACAGAAAAAAAACATTAATTTTTAAAAACTGTTTTTCATGTGGGAGAAATCTTTGGAACCTCTTTACCGATTGTTTTAATATTTTGACACGACGTTGCATTCGAATAGGCGCGTCTTTTTTTTTTTTTTTTTACCTGTGACAGGTAAAAACATTTTTTTTTTAAGAAACAGCGCCATCTGTTGCACATAGGAGCAACACAGGAGGATGGGGTCGCCATGGGTTCTCCCCTAGGTGTCCTGTTTGTAAACTTCTACATGGGTACCATCGAGCAAAAAGTCTTAGTCGACATGAACTTGAAACCGGCCATATACTGCAGGTATGTTGACGACATTTTTACACAGGTACCTGATGTCAGACATCTGCAGGAGCTGAAGGAGGCGTTTGAGCAGAGTTCCGTGCTGCGTTTCACTTATGAGATGGAAAAGGATGGGAAGCTGCCCTTTCTAGATGTAACAGTCATGGAAAAGAGCGGAGGTTTCCACACTGCAGTCTACACTAAGGAAACAAACATAGGAATGTGCCTAAATGCCAACAGCGACTACCCAGACAGGTACAAGAGGAGTGTTGTTAACGCATATGTCGACCGTGCTCTCAACCACAGCTCAGAATGGAAGCAAGTCGACGAAGAACTCTGTAGGGTAAGGCAGGTCCTAGTCAACAACGGCTTCTCCAATGGTTTCGTCGAAGACATCATAAGAAGGAAAGTGAAACGCCATGCAACCTCTGAAGAGACAACTAACACAACACCTATACCCCCTATTAGACTATTTTACAGGAACTTCTTTTCCACAGCTCGTAAAACGGAGGAAAGGGTCCTGAAAGATATTGTTAATAGAAACGTTATCCCTACAGACAAAAATCAGAAGATACAACTGACGATTTACTATAAAACCAGAAAAACGGCCAGCCTACTCATGAGAAACTCTCCAGACACAAAGCAGAACGCTTTAAAAGAGACCAACGTCGTCTATGCCTTCAAATGCTCTCTTGGGGACTGTAAGCTCCAAAAAACCCAGTTATAGGCAAGACAACAACATCTCTTTCTAGGCGTTTAACGATGCATAAGCAACAGGGCTCCATTAAGGAACATATAATCTCTTCCCACAACCAAACCATCGCCAGAGAAATCCTAGTAAACAACACAGAAATCATCGATAGATACAGCGATAGCAGGCGGCTTGACGTTTGCGAGGCACTACACATTAAGAAGTCAACACCAGCAATCAACAGCCAATTAATGCACAACTATATTCTACCCACCTCAAGACTCCGCTCCAATATAGAAGCATCAAGAAATATGGACCAATAGGCTTTCTACAATCACTTCCATTCAATACCCATTGTTTCGTGTTCTGTCTTGTGTTGATGAATTTAATACCCTATTAAAACCACCTCACCCCATCCACCTCACTCAAATGTAGATATAAACAAATCGGAGATGTGTAAGTTCTATTCAGTTATGTATGTGTAAACTAAAGTCTTTGAAAATGTAATAAGTTTTACGAAACGCGCTCAAGTGTCACGTCAGACTAGAAATAAAAATGAATTTTGGAGAATTGATTTTTGAATTACCACCAACAGTGAAAAGAAATGTACGAAAGATTGAGAAAATTCGTGTTAGAATTATTAATCTTACTTTTTCGGTCATATTTAATAATATATGTCTACAGGAAAGACTGCTACCAAAATATACTAATATATATATATATATATATATATATATATATATATATATATATATATATATATATATATATATATATATATATATATGTCGTACCTAGTAGAAAGAACGCACTTCTCAGCCTACTATGCAAGGCCCGATTTGTCTAATAAGCCAAGTTTTCATGAATTAATTGTTTTTCGACTACCTAACCTACCTAACCTAACCTAACCTAACTTTTTCGGCTACCTAACCTAACCTAACCTATAAAGATAGGTTAGGTTAGGTTAGGTAGGGTTGGTTAGGTTCTGTCATATATCTACGTTAATTTTAACTCCAATAAAAAAAATTGACCTCATACAAAACGAAATGGGTAGCTTTATCATTTCATGAGAATAAAATTAGAGAAAATATATTAATTCAGGAAAACTTGGCTTGTTAGGCAAATCGGGCCTTGCATAGTAGGCCGAGAAGTGCATTCTGGCTACTAGGTACGACATATATATATATATATATATATATATATATATATATATATATATATATATATATATATATATATATATATTGTGACGATAATCTCCTTCAAGAGATTGAGCCTGCTCTTCCCTCCACAATTACGTCATTGAAATTATATAAAACTACTATGGAAGAAATGTCCAACAACGACAACAACACCAGCTCCGGTTTGCCAGAGCGCAAAACGTTGCAGCCAGAGACACCTGTTCGGACTCAAACCGCCAAACTACCTGTTGATCGCTACCGGCTCCGCTGATTGGTCGCCGGTCTGGCTGCAACTGCACTCCACCCCCCCATACTACTTGATGTCTGGGGTCGCCACGACCTCAGACCTCAGAATATTCAGTGCTTTCGTGGTTACCACTCCTCCCGGCTAGACGTTAGCGTGTACTGAGAGAGGTGGTAGCTTAAAGCCAATATTCCAGCACCTCCCATTTAATTTTGTATTGCACTTCTTGTTATTTTATCTTAACGTAACTTTTCATTGTGTCATTTAATTATTCTTATTATTTTGATTGATTGATTTTATTATAAGAATTGGTTTGTCCATTTTTTCATGTTTTGATTTATTTAACGTAATTAAAATTTCATTGTTAAAATTTACTTGTGTTTTGTGTGTCTTCTCCTTACCTTACCACAGACGAAGTTCCAGTTTTTCTATTTTTTTTTATAACTATGTGACGAGGCCATACCCCTAGCCTTAAACAGCCGAACACCAACGCGTTACCGTCACAAGTTATATGGGGGCCTGTCCTAGGAGCTTCACTCAGGTACTGGTGCCAAGTGGTAATTTATGGTAAGCGTATTTAACTTTGTTAACGTAGCTTTACTATTTTTCATATTCCATTTCATTTTTTATAAGGTGCTGTGTATTGTGCATTACGAGAGTAACATATGGTGAAGGTGAGACAACTTTGGATTACGTGGTGACTGTAGGCCGCAGTCATACTCTTAATTGGTCATCTCTCCCTCCGTGTTATTACTCGTGTTTACCATCTTTGTCCCTTGAATATTTCTCATTTTGACAGATCATCATATTGGTACCCTGGTACTGTGGTCTGCCCCGGGTCAAGAGTACCCAATCTTCTGCAATCTGACTGTAGGAGGACAAAGAGGGCCATAGTTCCTCTAGCTCGAACTTTAGTTGCTGAATTGGGACCTCAGCAGCAGTTCTCGTCACCAGTTGACACCTCGCACCCCTACACGTCAGTCAGAGATGATGATACATACAACGGTAGGGAATTAGCTTATTTTTTCAGAGCACAAAAGTTCGCTAATTCTGTAAGTATCATATTAAATTCAGTAGGAAAAACTTGCTTTATGTCCTATAGAGACTCGGCAAGGTATGCCTACATCCTTGGACTACCAATTTTACTTTTGAAGCATTTAACTGTTTCATTTGTTTTCGAAACTCTGTTTCATTTGTTAGTAGGATTTTCTTGCCCTTATCCTCTTACATGAGTACCGGGTACAAGATTTCCTGCGCCCTTGATTTAATTTAATCATTTAATATCTTTCACTTAACTTTAATTGTTAAAGATCTCACAGGATAGGTACCAGTTGCCACGTTGTCCTGTTTCTGACATTCACTATTGAATATTCGTGTACCTTTATTTGCTAATTTCACCATGTTTCGTCTCCAAGCTTTCCGTACAAATCCAGCAGGTGAAATAGGGACTTTAAGTCGTGCCAAGAGGACTGAATTACAAACTCTTGCACATGAGTATCAACTAGAAGTTCCCTACCAAGCCAACAAAAATGACCTACACAACCTGTTGCTGGATTACTATTTAGAGCAAGGTAAGATAGACTCTGAAACTCATGAAACTTACTATATTGCAGATAAACCTGATTTGGCAACGCTGAAACTCAAACTAGAGCTGGCCAAGATTGAAGAACGAACAGCTGCCATACGGAGGGACGAACAAGAACGCGAGGCCGCCTTGAGGAGAGAAGAACAAGAACGTGAGATTGCCTTACTCCAGGAGCGGGAACGCGTACGGCTTGAAACCAAACAACGCGAGTTGGAGATGCAACGCGAACATGACAAGCAACAAGCAACTCTGGCTCTAGAGTGTCGTCAACGTGAAATCGCCTTGGAAACTTCACACTTCACTCAACGCCAACAAGCTACTGCCAATCTTCCCGTCAGTTTTAATATATCACATGCAAGTAAGTTAATGCCATCCTTTGTAGAAGCAGAAGTTGATGTGTTCTTTACCACCTTTGAAACCCTTGCTAATCAACTCAGTTGGCCTGTCGACCAATGGGCCACACTTCTCAGAGTCCATCTTACAGGTAGAGCTGCAGTCACACTCAGTACTTTGGCGTCTGAGAATGACTACCACACTCTGAAACAAGCAGTGTTGGACGCCTACCTCCTCTCTACTGAAAGTTATAGAAGGAAATTCCGTGACCACCTGAAGGCAAGTACCACTACCTTCCTCGAGTTTGCTAACACGAAACGGAGGTATTTCATGAAATGGCTGGAAGCAGCACATGTCTCTACTTTTACAGAACTCGTCAACCTGATGCTTGTTGAAGAATTCTTGAGACGTGTGCCACCTCCTGTCCGCCTCTACTTAGCAGATAAAGAAGAAACCGACTACCTGAAGTGTGCTAAGTCGGCTGACACTTACAGCCTCATCCACCGGCTGACACCCGAACCATCCTCCAGTAAGAAGTCGTGGTACAGTTACGAGAAGGTGAGCCCCGATCAAGCTGGTTCACAACTGTACTGCAAGTATTGTAGACTCTATGGACATACCATAGACAAGTGTGGTAAGTCTCAATACAAGGGAACCACTGACCAACAAAGACCCAAACCAACTCCTCCTAAGTCCGGTAAGCCTGTGATGAATGTTGGTGTTGATGTTAATGATCTTTCTCTTTTCAGTAACCACCTGTATACTGGAACTGTCTCTGCCAACGGTTCAAATCCGGAGGGACGTTTCAAATTGAAGATCTTGAGGGACACAGCGGCTCTACAATCGATCATCTTGAAGTCGGCTGTGCCCAACATCGTCTACACCGGAGAAACAGTCTTCATCACTGACCTCACTGCTACCACTCCATACCCTCTCGCCAGAGTCCACCTGGATTGTCCCTACGTGAACGGGGAAGTCCAAGTCGCCGTCAGGGAAAAGCCTTTTCCCATGCCTGGAGTGCAACTTCTCCTAGGCAACGACTTGGCAGAAGACCTGCAACCGACCAACCTGATCGTCATGGACAAACCCCAGGTGTGTAACTCTGTGCCAATAAACCCTATTCTAGAGTATGTTCCAGCAGAGGTTCAAGAGAGTGATGAAGTTTCTCCTCCGGTTCTCGTGACCACCCGTGCACAAGCCGCACGTCCACAGCCAGCTGACTCTACTGCTACCGCTGTCCCTCAAGACCCTCAGAAACTCCCCCCGCATCTGACCAAGTTGGAGTTCCGTAAGTTGCAGAGGGAAGATCTTACTTTAACACCATTGTTTTTCCAGGCTGAGACTCAACCCGACAGTATTCCTGGGTTCTTCCTAGAGAACGACTTGCTCTACCGCAGATATAGACCCAGTAAACTGAAGGAGGAGGACGATTGGGCCAACATCGAACAACTTGTGATTCCCACCAGCCTGCGGCCCACTATTCTACACCTGGCCCACGGAGCATTCTCCCACTACGGCTTCAACAAGACTTACCATGGGATTCGTCAAGACTACTACTGGCCAGGTATGGTAAATAACGTCAAACAGTACGTAAAACAGTGTCATACATGTCAGATGGCAGGCAAACCGAACATCTCCATTCCCAGAGCGCCACTGATTCCCATACAGGTGCCTGCGGAACCTTTCCACAGACTCATAATAGACTGTGTTGGTCCTTTACCTCGGACCAGTTCAGGTAACGCCTACATCCTAACCATCCTGTGTCCTACCACCAGATTTCCCATAGCAGTTCCAGTGAAGAACATCACGGCTGCTACGGTTATAAAACATCTATTGAAGATCTTCACTCAATACGGATTTCCCAGGGAGATTCAAAGTGACTGTGGTACCAACTTCACCAGTGATCTCTTCAAAAGGACACTGGAGGAGTTCAACATCAAACAGGTATTGTCCAGCCCCTATCATCCTGCTTCACAGGGTTCTCTTGAACGTAGTCATCAGACCATCAAAGCACTCTTGAAAAAGTTTTGTAGTGAAACCTCGAAGGATTGGGATAAGCAGATTGACCTTATAATGTGTATTTTCAGAAGTCTCCCCAATGAGTCCCTAGGAGTATCTCCTTATGAGATGCTCTACGGCCGTAAGTGCCGTACTCCCCTTAAGGCTTTCAAAGACTCTCTCAGAGATGCCACCTTCAGTGAGCATCAGAATGTGCCCCAGTTTCTTCAAAACCTTCAACACATTCTAGAGAGAGTCCACCGCTTTGCCCATGATAATCTATTGAAAGCCCAGGTGAGAATGAAGACTCATTACGACCAGACCAGCAAAGTAAGAAAATTCAAGCCGGGAGACTTCGTCCTTGCCTATTTCCCTATCCCAGGTTCACCTTT
>NC_091180.1:11474953-11512453 GCF_040958095.1 Procambarus clarkii | reverse complement strand
CAATCACGGAAAGATTGACTGGGAGAACAAGGAACCGCATGGAGGCGAGGATACGTGGAGAGCCAAACTATTGGAGGTGGTGACAAGCAACTTTTTAACGCAGCATGTCGGAGAACCCACAAGGATGAGAGGCAATGACGAACCAGCGAGACTCGACCTAGTCTTCACTCTGAACGACTCCGACATAAGAGAAATCGGTTTTGAGGACCCAGTAGGAATGAGCGACCACAGTGTACTGGTGTTTGAGTACTTGATTGAAGAAGGGTTATTGAACTCGAGGAGGGATACCGAAACCAAAAGGTTAGCATACCGAAAGGGAAACTATGAGGGGATAAGAAAATTCCTAACAGATATAGCATGGGAAACAGAGCTCAGGGGAAAGACGGCCCAAGATATGATGGATTACATCACGCAGAAGTGCAAGGACGCAGCAAACAAGTTTGTCCCAGTCCAAAAGGAAAACAGAGAAATGAAGATGAGAAACCCATGGTTTAATCAAAGATGTAGGCTAGCTAAGCAGCAAAGTAAAAGGGCATGGAGAAACTATAGGAATAACAGGACACTGGAGAGCAGAGAAAGATACCAGAATGCCAGGAATGAATATGTCAGGATGAGAAGAGAGGCAGAAAGACAATACGAAAATGACATCGCAAGCAAGGCAAAGACTCAGCCTAAATTGTTGCATAGCCACATTAGGAGAAAAACAACAGTAAAGGAACAGGTTATGAGATTAAGGATAGGGGCGGAAGGATTCACTACAAATGACAAGGAAGTGTGTGAGGAATTGAATAAGAAATTCCAGGAGGTCTTCACCTTAGAACAAGGAGAAATTCCAGAGGTAAGTGAGGGAATAGCTAACCAGGAACCACTGGAAGAGTTTGAGATTACCAGTGGGGAAGTAAGGAAGTGTTTACTAGAGTTGGACGTGACGAAGGCTATAGGCCCAGATGGAATCTCCCCTTGGGTTCTAAAGGAAGGAGCAAGAGAACTGAGCCTACCACTCTCCATAGTGTATAACAAATCACTGGCAACAGGGGAACTGCCAGATACTTGGAAAGCAGCTAACGTAGTCCCGATATACAAGAAAGGGGATAGACAGGAGGCACTGAACTACAGGCCAGTGTCCCTAACCTGCATACCATGCAAGCTGATGGAGAAGATTGTGCGAAAAAAACTAGTGGAGCATCTGGAGCGAAGGAACTTTGTAACACAGCATCAACATGGGTTCAGGGATGGCAGGTCCTGCCTCACAGGGTTACTTGAATTCTACGACCAGGCAACAAAAATAAGGCAAGAAAGAGAAGGGTGGGCAGACTGCATATTTTTGGATTGTCAGAAAGCCTTTGATACAGTGCCACACAAGAGGCTAGTGCGAAAGTTGGAGATGCAGGCTGGAGTGAGAGGGAAGGTACTCCGGTGGATAGAGGAATACCTAAGCAACAGGAGACAACGAGTCTGTGTGAGGGGTGAGGTCTCAGATTGGCGAGACGTCACAAGTGGAGTCCCGCAGGGGTCAGTCCTTGGACCTATACTGTTTCTGGTATATGTAAATGATCTCCCAGAGGGTATAGATTCGTTCCTCTCAATGTTTGCCGACGATGCAAAAATTATGAGGAGGATTGAAACAGAGGATGATAGTAGGAGGCTACAAGATGACCTGGATAGACTGAGTGAATGGTCCAACAAATGGCTGTTGAAGTTCAACCCGAGTAAATGCAAAGTAATGAAACTAGGCAGTGGAAACAGGAGGCCAGGCACAGGATACAGAATAGGAGATGAAGTACTTAATGAAACAGACAGAGAGAAAGATCTAGGAGTTGATATCACACCAAACCTGTCTCCTGAAGCCCACATAAAGAGAATAACGTCTGCGGCATATGCGAGGCTGGCTAACATCAGAACGGCGTTCAGGAACCTGTGTAAGGAATCATTCAGAATCTTGTACACCACATATGTAAGACCAATCCTGGAGTATGCGGCCCCAGCATGGAGCCCGTACCTTGTCAAGCACAAGACGAAGCTGGAAAAAGTCCAAAGGTATGCTACTAGACTAGTCCCAGAACTAAGAGGCATGAGTTATGAGGAAAGGCTGCGGGAAATGCACCTCACGACACTGGAAGACAGAAGAGTAAGGGGGGACATGATCACAACCTACAAAATCCTCAGGGGAATCGACCGGGTAAACAAGGACGAACTTTTCAACACTGGTGGGACGCGAACAAGGGGACACAGGTGGAAGCTGAGTACCCAAATGAGCCACAGAGACGTTAGAAAGAACTTTTTCAGTGTCAGAGTAGTTAGCAAATGGAATGCATTAGGAAGTGATGTGGTGGAGGCTGACTCCATTCACAGTTTCAAATGTAGATATGATAGAGCCCAATAGGCTCAGGAATCTGTACACCAGTTGATTGACGGTTGAGAGGCGGGACCAAAGAGCCAGAGCTCAACCCCCGCAAGCACAATTAGGTGAGTACACATTCTCTCACACACACTCTCTCTCTCTCACACACACTCTCTCTCTCTCGCACACACTCTCTCTCTCTCACACACACTCTCTCTCATACACACACACTCTCACACACACTCTCTCTCACACACACTCTCTCTCACACTCTCTCTCTCACACTCTCTCTCTCTCACACTCTCTCTCTCTCACACTCTCTCTCTCACACTCTGTTTTTCCTCTCTCTCTCACTCACTCTTTTTCCTCTCTCACTCTCTCCCCCCCCCTCCTTCTCTCACTCTTCCCCCTAAGAGAGTGGGGGTGCAAGAGTGAGAGAAGGAGGGGAGAGAGAGTGAGAGAGAGAAAAAAGAGTGGAGAGAGTGAGTGTGTGAGAGGAAAAAGAGAGTGAGAGTGATAGAGTGAGAGAGAGAGGTGAGTGAGTGAGTGTGTGTGTGTGTGTGTGTGTGTGTGTTTTCGATCCCTTGTAACGATTAGGTGTGTGAAGCCTTGACAAACTAATAAATCTGAGTTGGCACTTACCAACATTGTGTGATTAGAATGGGCCAAACAATCTAATGCATTGCATTTGCATGCGTATAATGCATTGCATTTACATTGCAGTGTTTCATCCTCAACGGTGCTGTTTTCGGCCTCAGAGTAGCATTCTTCTACTACATGCTGCTGCCGGGACTGAAGCAGGTGCTGGTGCTCTTCCTAGATGAGGAAGCAGGGCCAGTGTGGTCGTTGATGCAGCCCATCCTCACCAATCCGTCCTCTTAAAAATAACATCACTTTTTGCTCGTATGCGCGCTATGGCCAAAAATGGACGCAATTTTAAATGAAATCGGCTCACAAAAGTGATGTCCTGTCCCGTTTTCTGTTTGAGTCCTCTGGCTTACTCGGAAAGGGTAGGAGAGGAAACTTTCAATTAACATTTTTCATGACGTTTTGGAACTTAAGGAGAATTTCCTGCCCACCTAACATACCAGCGGACCATTAACCTACTGTTTCGGAAAAAATATATAGTTTTCATTTTTTTTCCATTTTCAAATTAAGTCCATATTCGGACATACGAGCAAACGGCCAATTCAGCCGTAATTTGTAAGAGGACAGGTTGGGCCATCTTCAACACATTGTGGGTCTTGCCACTCTTCGTGCTCTCCAGGATCATTAACACCATATGGTTTAAAAACATAGCTGACAATGCATATCACCAGTGCCAAGGACGTCCCCACCTGATCAGCAGCATCAGTAAATTTGTAGCTGATACTCATCACCATCTTTGTCCAGTTTCTTTTTCTCATACAGGCTAGCTTGATGAAGCTGGTGCCTCTGGTGGGTGTAGATTTGATCCTGAACGGTACCCCTGGCACTTATCAAAATGTATCAATCTTCAATGCAGATTAGTGGATGTTTCTGCTTTGTCACTTCCTGTTTTCATCATCGGTGCCAACGGAGCTGATCCAGTGTTCAACACCAATGGTTGCCAAATGCATTTGTTTTCTTTAGTGGTTGGCGTGTCCAACCGCATCATCCAGATTCTAGTCACAAAATATCCTCCACCGACACCTAGCAAGACTCCTCAGCCATCTCCTTATCGCTCTACTTCCTTTCTTCCCAGTAGACGTTAGGAAGATTGTTTTACTCAATGGGAATTGCTTCAGATAAGTGAAGCTGTTTTATGTGTGACCAAAGCAAAGGTTGCTTCACTAAAGATGTAACAATATTTCATATTAATATTGCTTGGCCGGCAGTTGTTCTGTTGTATACTAAGAATTATTTTGACCACATGTTGATTGATGAAGATTTGGCGATTCCATCTCTCTTCCCCAAAAGTGGGGCTACATGTTTCTTATGTTCTTATGTTCTTATGTATTAATCCCCCATGGATTTTTTATATCCACATAACTTGGTCAAATAGGTCATCGACGGGGGTGATTTCATACTGACCCCTTCCTCACTCAACTGAAACTTGTTCCATCAGCTATGAGAGCTTGTTATTTGGCTGCCTCTCTTGCCATCTTGTGCAAGGGACTATAGTTAGCAATAGTATATATGAGGAAAATATGCAAGTGTATAGTAATTTTAAGGTTTTATGATTGGCTTGGAAATCTATGAGAAATATAGATCAAGAAATGTGAATGTACCTAAAATAATAAAATGGAGTGAGACATTGACAGTATGTGAAGAATTTGTAAGCTGATAAATGGCTCATGAGTAAGTGGATGTAAGGAAGCCAGACAGCTGAATGGACACCGCTTCGGATTCGTAGTCCTGAGGTTCCGGGTTCAATCCCCGGTGGAGGCGGAAACAAATGGGCAGAGTTTTTCACCCTGATACACCTGTTCACTTAGCAGTAAATAGGTACCTGGAAGTTAGACAACTGTTACGGGCTGCTTCTTGGAGGGGTGTAATAAAAAAGGAGGCCTGGTCGAGGATCGGTCTGCGAGGATGCTAAGCCCCGAAATCATCTCAAGATAAGATACATGCCAGTTTATATAATCATAATATTAATTGGAGAGAGCCAAAACATATTTCTAAGTGCAGGAGTTTTGATGAACGCAATTTGATCATGTCAGGCAAAATCAACCAATGTCACAATATTTTTAATGTTAGCACAGACCTGTACAAATTAAACCTATATTTATAAATTGTAGTTACAAATTGTAACTACCTACTTAGCGATGAAGGCCGGCTCGTGATTCGTCGATCTTCACCTGACAACAGTAAAGAGAGGCGACGATATTGGGTGGGGGGAGGGGGGGAGTGGGAGTTGTGGTGGGAGGGGGGTGGGAGTTGTGGTGGGAGGGGGTGGGGGTTGTGGTGGGAGGGTGGTGTGGGGTGGCAGGGGATCAGTTATATATTCTCTCTCGAAGTGCTTCACACCCTTGCCTCCACAACTCGCTCGAAAAAGTTACAGCCCCGCTCCTGTGGCAGGTAAGTTCACTACGGGCTCACCATAGCCCGTGCTACTTAGAACTTTTTGTTCCCAGTAGCTGAATCTATAATAACAACAAATCTTCACTCTTAGAATGTCAGCCCCACTCACATCCTGACGCTTTATACCAGGAAGAGACGGAAGGCCTTCGTTAGTGATGTGAATTGGCGAGCAGAGCACTATCCAGATAGAAAGCTTTCTTCCATTGGCACTGACCCAATGAAGGGGACTCTTTCTTCACTCCTGGTGTCAGTTAAACATCGCCATGCTCCACCGAATCAAGGTTCGGTTCCGAAGAACCTACACCAAAGCCGAGATTCTGGCCCGCTTGACGGCGAACTCTGATGTTGCTTCCATCGACGTCATCATGGAGGAAAAGGGACTCCAGATTCTGTCCAGCAGTGCTGTAACACTCCAAGGCCTGTTCAATCCCACAACAATCGAGGCATTAGAGCCAGAAAACCTGATCCTCGTATCACCCCACCAATATGAGGCGGTAAGAAGCACATTCGTCTACCGAGTGAGCGCTCTTATCGCGGAAAGAACGGTAGCCTATATCATCCACAGCATCAACCTTCAGAACCAGTCATTGACTGCCGTTTCAGCAAACTTCATCCAGCAGAATGGAAACCCGAGACCCACCCTCAAATCTCCAGCAGAGGCCACTCTCGCGGCTGACAACGGCCTTAAATGTTTTGACGTGGCCTGCACACCCCATCAGATCTCCAGGGAACGACACTGCCGCCTATGCCAATGCTTCAAGTGTTACCAATGCCCTCACTACGTCCAGAAATGCAACAGCCAGGTCAGAGATGCAATACCTGTGCAGGAAACCAAGTAGTAGACATCCGTCAATCCCATGGGGTTATTGAAAAGTGCCATGGGTGTCTGCTTGGGTGCAATGTCTGCTGTGGCTGATAAGTCCAACCCAAGAACGGCATCCCAACCACAGCGAGTGCAGATAAACGCTGAAACGGTTGCGTCCGTCAGTGGTCGAAACTACCTCTGAACTCTCTTCCTCTGCCTGCTTCCCACTACAGCAACTGCCAAGCTGAATTGCAGTGGTGTCTCCTATGTGAAGACGCCCCACACTACCCCATACGATTAACAGAATGCAACTTCCCACTTCTGAAATACTCTAGATCTGAAAATAAAAAATAAATAAAAAACAAGCGCACTCAACCGAATAACAATGCCTATGTAAGACATGCTACCAAACTTCAGACTAGTCTTAAAAACATTTTAAAATGACCCTTTAGACCATTATACGTGTTGTGCTTCATCTCGTCATCAGTATGACCCAGATTTGGCTACTGGAAGCTTATAGATAAGCCATACATTTCATGTTCTCTCCTGAATGTATGGCTGACCTTCCTGTGCGGTGGGATATGTTGTATAAGCTGGTAGCTGTATTTTTTTATCTACTCTGTATAACATTTCATACACAATAGGGTAGCAGCACATTGCTGTATATATCTATACTTGTTACAATAAAAATAAACATTATTCGAACTGAGTGAATTCGAACTGAATTTCTGTGATTTAGTGCTTAGCTCTTATGAAAATCAGTGTTATTATTTTGAAAAAAAATTATATTTTTTGTAGAAGCAGGTATTTTCTCTCCTGATTCCATGTATTACTAACCATCCGGTGAGATGGGAATATTAGATGAACTTAGAGCAAATAAAAAACTAGCTATGTGTAATCCTTCATATAGACTTGGGTAACAACACATTGCTGTGCATACCTAAGCTTGTTAATAAAGGACAAAACAAGTATGCTACCAATGCATGCAAACCCTGGTTGAAGAAATTCAAAACAAAACTAGAAAAGGTATTTATATAAAAAAAAACTGGTTCTTGAGTTAAAGGGACTGAGCTATGAAGGAAGAGTTGGACCTCATTACATTAGAAGAAAAACCTGGTAGGTATATGAAGGGTGTACAAGGTACAAAGAGCAATTGAAATAGATATAGAAACAACGGGCAAAATAATGTCATAACTAAACTGGAAACGTGGATCAGTTCACAGTAATCACATTATCGTGATACTTCAATGAATACATCCACAGGACTGGATTTGTTACTTGATATATCACGATAATGTGATTTCTCTCTGCATTGAAAGAAGGGCGTCAGAGGTAGAACTACAGGACGACATAACCAGAGTGCATGGGGCGAAATGTTTGAAACCCTAGTTTGGCTTCAGTGGAAACCTCGGGAATCCCAGTGGGTGTAGTTCTACTCCAGATTGCCATTCTTTTGACCATGCCGTGGCGCAGTCGACTAGACCATGTCGTGGCGCAGTCGACTAGAGCTGGCCGGGAACACCCAGCCAATGGGTTCGAACCTTCATCACGGCGCCTGTGGATTTGTTCATGGATCAGTAACAGATGTCTGGTTATTTTCTATCTGAAGTATTGTAATTGAGGGGAACTAACTAGAGGACGTTTTCAATCATAAATCGAAACAGTTTCACGCCCAAAAAGGAAAAACAGCCCGTCCTCCAAACAGCTCGTCCTTCTCTAGGTTCGGTTAGCGATTATTTGTATTTGTAGTACGTGGGTGAAGCATTTACAGCGTTATGGTTCAAACAAAATTCGCCAGTAAAGCACTTGTTCCAGAAGTGTTCGAACGAAATCAGTTGTAAGTCGTGTGTAAACCGTTTTTCAGTCATAAACAGGGGGTTTGGCAGGTGCATGGAATCATTTTTGGGTCTTTGTTTGGAGCTGCTGGATGTAATGGATTTTAGTCGAAGACGGGTTGGGAAAAAAAGAGTGGATCCACAGCATTAAACCACAAATCTAAATGTCGGGGCTAAAGAGCCGATTCTCAACCTCGTAAGCCAATTGAGTCTAGTACAATTAGACGAGTACTTTATCCAAAACTTAAAGCTTTGCCAGGAGATGCACAACATTCGTTCCTGCACGGTACAAGCCTCTGATAAATTGTCTGGCCTAGGAACATAATTCATGCAATTTAAATATATTATATACAATACACTAAAGTCGTATCTTCATTTACCAAGTTCTGAGCCTTGAGTTGCATAAATAGAAGGGAATTTCAGTGAAGACTGTCTGGTGGATAACTTTGGGTTTTCATTAATTCCACTGACAAGTTTCCGTTCTGAAGAATATGCAATGCTGCGTGTCAGAAGCATTGTCTATGGTTCTATGATAACGATTCCAGTCTGCATTTTTCTGTTGTCTACAAAGATAGGAGCAAACATTAACTGCATTCCTTCAACAGGAAGAACTGCTTTATTATTAACCCAATCATCTGGTCAACTTTTGGGACATCGTATTTTCTGTAACCCGTCTGTTATTATTGCTCCAATTGAGTCAATGAGAAAGATTAATGAAGAACTTTTTGTCCACGTTTCATGTTTTCGGAATATATTATTGCTTCGCTAATTTTTACCCTCAAAATATTTTAATATTGCACTACAAATATTTTTTCTTAAATAATATTCATTGTAAAGAGCATCATTATAGGCATCTTAACGAATGAGGTTATGACTCGCTCTGTTAAGGGCCTGGAGTCATGATTATTTATTAAATGTTTTCAGAATTTTATTGAATTGGCATTTAGCCTTTATATCAATCAACTGGGAACACATGCCACCAGGGATTTGAAGGCCAGTTAATTTACCCCGGCCACTTCATTCACCCCGCCCACTTTGGAACCTGGTAGACAATGTGCGGTTTTTGGACAGTGTTCTATAGATTATCGATTTATTGTATTTTGACAGGGAGACATTTTAACTTAACAGGGTGTACTCCTTACCGACCTTGGTTATGTCACATTTGTTCTTTACAAACAAGTTGGCAAAGATGGATACCGTTCTGGTCTTTCTCTGCCCCCAATGTTTGTCTTGTTTTACTCCAGACTTCCAGCTTCGTGTAGCTTTTCAGATGATCAGTGTTCACCATACAGTTTGCACACCATTCAATAAAGATATTCCAAATAATCGCTTGTGTTGGGCAGGACCATGAAGCAAGCATACTGTACTACCTGATCAAACAACAGACTATGAAAAAGTCGAACTATTCCATCCCCGCCAACATCACAATCCAACGAACATGGGCCCCATCCCCAGCCATCCAAGCTTCATAAATCTTACACCGGGAGCTTCAGGTCAACGCCAGAGGGAAGCAGATCCCGGGCTCTGCTCAATATGTACCTCACCTGCTAGGCATCAGAGGCATGTTAGACCAGATACTAGACCGTTCCACGGACACAATTCCACAGTTCACCCAGTGAGCCAACTCCACGCTGACTGTCTCCAGTAGCACAGAGCATCACCTTCACTCACCAGACCACTCCACAAGTGATCATTTGAATTTCATCATGGAATTCCAATTGAATTATAATCGATCCAGCAATGCTACTCAGTGTAGGAAAAGACCATCGATAATGGATACTAGTTCTGAAAGTGACGGCGAGTGGCATCACGTGAATAAGGCGAACAGGACAAGCCAATCCATGACGACCCATCGCCCATTAATCTCTCCAGCTTCTCCAGCTCTCCCAGCACCTCAGACTAGATCTACGCTTCCAATCTTCAAAGTGCAGCACACCGAAGGTAAGTCTTCCTACGCTACTGTAGTGGACCTGGAAAAAGAGTACCCCCAGCTCTAGATCAGAGCAAAACCTAATCTCAGAGGAGAATACATTTTGAGGCCTAAAGACGAGTCGGCCGCTACGATTCTAAAAAATTACGCAAAATGTGAGGAACTGAAACCAGAGGATAAAATAAGCAAAATCATTGTCCTTCACTATCCCTTGCATATGGCCCTTGGCCATCTCGAAAAGCTGAACTATGTGGTGTCAGCAGAGAGATGCCAAGTACGAACCACAAAACAGGAAACTCGACAAGTCCTTCTCACAGTAAGAGGACAGATCCCGGAGAAACTTTACCTTGGAATCTGGGGTGTGTTCCAACACAGGCCTTACACCCCAGAACCCCTAAGATGCTTCAGATGTCAGAGATTTGTGCATCAAAAAGAAGGCTGCCAACGCCCAGTGAGGTGCGGAGTCTGCAGCCAGCCCCATGACACAAAAACATGTACTGATAAACTCAAGGCAAACCACCCTGTTCAGGAAAAATGCCCAAATTGTTCCAAGGCACATCATGCCTGGAACTTGAAATGCCCTGAAAGGCTCAAAAGGCTTCCAACGAACCCCACCACTCCTACAGCGGAGCCGAAACCTCCACCAAAACGAATACCAGCTCCCATTGCCCACTAAAACCGCGTGGGGTCTACCCACACAGGAAGAGGGGGCACACGGCCCTTCACCATCGGCCATGGTGAAGGGTGAGAAGTCCTCTGTACAGGACAAAAAGAAAGATGGAGGACACTAGAATCATGTTCAAAGCAGTCGGCCTCCCATATCGTCCAGCAAGCGCACTGGGGCCAATAGGAGTAACAATTCCAGTGTCAAAGTTACCACCGAGAAGGGCCTAAAAGCTACTAGGCCCCAAACCTGCACAGCATTAAATGGTGCTCCCACTGAACTGGACGCTCTCTTGCCAATGCTCAAAACTTTGGTCACTGAGTTGATCGAAAGTCTGCTGTCATCACATGGAATCAAGCAAACCACAGAGACTCGGAAGACAATTGAGCACAGGCTCAAGAAATTCGAAGATGTAATTTCCACACCGTCAAGACAGCAGGGCAGGAGACACCCCATAAAAAACAGATAGAGTCCAGCTCGACGGAAAGCGACATTGATGAGTCAATTTCAGGTCCACTAAGAACCTATACACCAATTGCAACTTCCATGGCGTGTTCATCAGACTCCATGGATACCACGGAATTATCAGCAAATTCCAAGAACCTAGAGGGCTAAAGATCCTGCAATGGAAAGCGCAAGGACTGCGCACTAAATTGCAACACTTGCAATGCATAGCAGCAACCAAGGGCATAGACATCCTGATACTAAAGGAGAACTTGCTTCGAGCCGGATTAGAACCTAAAATCTCAGGCTATCGAGGCTTCTTCCTTCCATGGATCAATGGGCAATCCAGGGGATGTGCAATCTATGTAAAATGTGACCTGATCTCCAAGTCCATAACCAGCCCACCCAATTGTGGAGCAGGGACAGAGGTAATGTGAGTTATCATTGAGCCAAGACACGACAAACTTGAAGTGTTCAATATGTACAGGTCTCCACATGCCGAAATGGATCTCTGTGTTATTTGGACACGCGACAACAACAAACACAATCATTTGTGGAGATTTTAATGCCCATCATCGATTGGCACTGGGCTCGAACAGAACAAATGAAGCCGGCATTCACATTTCACACCTACTAGACCAGCTTCCAGAAATACAAATCCTAAACAAGAATGAACCTACCCACATCCAAGGAGGCAGATTAGACCTAACCTTCGTTTCAGCCTCCCTAAGAGATGCAGCATCATGGTCAGTTGAGCCCACACTCACAAGCGACCACTATGGGGTCCAAATTGATCTTAAGTTAGACCTACCAACCCCACCTCCGCCTCCATCTGAAGCCTGGAACTTTGCTTTAGCAAACTGGGACCGGTTTCAAAACCTCATTTCAGAGTGGCAAAGAAACTATGATCTTCCCGAAGACATTAATCAGGCAGAACAAGAATTTGTCAAAGCGATTCAAAGTGCAGCCAACCACTCAATCCCACTGAAAAAACCATAAAGATCATTGGTACTATTGCGAACGTGTCAAAGAACTCAACCATAGACTCAACAGAACAAGAAAGCTATACAAAAAGCAGCCAAGTGACCGCAACAGGATCTTACTTTTTGAGGTCAAGGAACATGTGCATCGAGAGACCAGACAAATAAAAGAACGAAAGTGGCTGGAATGGTGTTCACACCTGAATGAACACACCTCTCTCGGAGAGATGTGGCAGCAAATTCACCAAGCCAAAGGGAATAAAACACCTAAAGCTCCACACCCCAAGGATCCTCAACAGGAAGCCGAAGTACTGGCAACCAGGTTTGCAGAGAGAGCAGCCAGCAATCAACTTCCACCAGATGTATTAGCAGTACAGACCGGACTAGAGGAAGAAAGGTGGCGTAGAATCCTTACAGCATGTGAAGAAGTCTCTGACACTAATGCCCCCTTCACACTGGATAAGCTCAATCGGGCAAAGAAAAACTCCAAGGATACATCCCCTGGAGCCGACAAAATAACCTATAAAATGATTAGAAACCTCGGCCCAGAGGGAGACGCTGCATACCTAAGGTTAATTAATTTAGCCTGGACTTCTCAAACTAGACCTTCTGCTTGGAATAGAGCAGACATAATGCCGATCCCAAAACCCAAAGAACCAGCTAATCCCAGGCCCATCTCTCTCCAAAGCTGTGCAGCCAAGACGGCTGACAGAATGGCACTCAACAGACTGGAGTGGAAAATGCCTAAACTGCACCATGATATGCATGCCTATAGAAGAGGGGTTGGCACAGTGGAATGTATTACAACTCTGTTAGCCCACTTGAATGACAGACCAGGAATGCTGATATTCCTGGACCTCGAAAAAGCCTTTGTACTGGCTAGCGCCCCAGCTATTCTCTGCTGCCTCATTGACAAAGAGGTCAGAGGCAACCTGCTCTCCTGGACCAAAAACTGTCTCATAAACAGAGAAGCAAGAGTAAAACTTCATGGCACAGTCTCTGAGTACAAAAGACATGAAAATGGTACACCGCAAGGGGGTATCCTCAGCCCTCTTCTCTTCAACTGTTTAATGGAAAGAATAATGAGGTTGAAACTTCCACATCACTGCAGGCTGCTAAACTACGCGGACGACTTTGTCATCATCATAAAAGGAAGGGATGCGGCGCACCTTGCATCCAAAAGCTTAGACTGCATCAGTAAAGAGGCAAAACAGATTGGGATCAAACTCAACCCCTCAAAGTCAAAGGCCATGCCCATAAAAATAGCGAAGCCCAACATCTAACTCACAGTACAGGGCCAACCAATTGAATGGGTCGACACCTATCAGTATCTAGGAATCATCCTGGACACACACATGAATTTTAATGCTGAGGTCACTTACTTGAGAGAGCGAACTGCGGCCCGGACGGCAATTCTCAGGTCGCTAACCTCCCTTTCTGGAGGAGCCAATCTGCAAGTCCTTCGCACATACTATGTACAATCAGTTAGATCAGTGATCGATTATGCCGCACCTGCACTCACAAATCTATCACACCAGCAGTGGAAAAAGCTTGAAGTTGCCCAAAACAATGCTATGAGAGCAGCACTGGGAGCCCCCATGTGGACCAGGCTTGAAACTCTTAGACTGGAGACGGGTTTGTCCTTTCTACAAGAAAGAATATCACAAAGGACAGCTACAATTGTCAGTAAGATAATTATTTCTTCTGATCCAATCCCAGTACGGCAGGCCTTGGTGGTTGGACTAGGCCAAAACAATGGAAACTCTTGGGTTGCAAGAGCAGGAAAAGTCCTAAACAGACTACATTTAAAAAACATGATTCTTGATAGAGAGGGTGATCATCCACACCCAAATTACACTCCTTCCACGCCATGGGAAGAGCCTACTTTCAAAATAGTAATAGAAAGTCTCCCAATGAAAAAGGCTGCCTATGATCCGACAATCCTAAGGCGCATAATAGAAGAGCAAATGTATAGCTTAGCAGTAGCAGAAGCCACCCACATCTTCACAGACGGATCGGTGGACACAGAATATGAGAGTGCTGGCGCTGCTCTTTGCACGGCCAGCGTACAGGCATATTGGAGACTGGGAGGACTAGTATCATCAACCCAAACTGAGCTGTTTGCCATACAACAGGCATTCGCATATGTGATTGCACAAAACACTCAAAATGCAATCATACACACAGACTCAAAAGCTGCACTTCAAATACTAGGACAAAAACAATGGAAAGATAATGTGGAAATAATTACCACCATTTTGTATCTTGGAGCAGTCGCTAAAGGCAAAGGACTCGACATAACTTTAAACTGGATCCCATCCCATATTGGAATCCCATTAAATGAAAAAGCTGATGAAATTGCTAAATTGGCAACTCGTCATCCAGTGATACATAAAACAATTCAACCCAGCCTAGAGAACATAAAAAACATCACCAGAAAACTCTCACATCTCAACAAAGCCTACCTGCATCAGAGAATAGCTGAAGGTTCGCCATCTCCAACATGGTATCTTCAGGCAACCAAATTAGAAAGGTTAAATATCCCAAAAGGAATCCACAGGGAAATAGCAGTTAGGTTATATAGACTACGTCTATGTTACAGATGCAACTGGGAGATTGGTGAACCCCGACAGAGAGAGTGCATCTTCTGCCAAACTGCCACAGAAAAGCCATTACTTCACTATCTAATTGAATGTGAAGCAACCAGTGACCTTAGAAGAGCTTTAAGAGTTCCTGAATCATGCAGTGGCCACCCTGAAGCCATCAACACAGCCACTCTCCTGGTCAACAAAGGTGTTCAGCAGCTGGACACCCTCATAAGGACTGTGAAGCAGTATCCTCCCCCGCGATAACAGCTTGATGGTTAAATGCAAACTCAGAATACTGAGAAAAAAAAATTGTACCACTTACGGGCTATTCATGCCCGTGCCATCTTTTGGGTGGCTTAATCTTCATCATCATCAGACACTAGACGCAGCGGTGGTCGACAATCCTCCCAACCCCCCGCTAGTTTAGATATGAATTATTAGACACCTCAGTTTAGGTATGTTACTGCAAGAAGATGACAGTTTTGTTACTACACAAAAAAGGTTATGTTACTAAAGGAGGAGTGTTTGTTACGGTGTGAAGTTTTAACAGACATGCTCAGTAACACATTAACGGTATGACAGTCAATGATATTGTAGATACGTTTTGACAGTGTAGTTAATGCCTTTAGTGAAGTTATTACAAAACAGTAGGATTACCTTTTGTTTCTCTTTGTATGTACTGTTCTCTTATTAAGATTGTTAAACACAATATTACAAAGTTATTCTAGCATAGTGTTATACAAACTATTAGTTTTATGTGCATGAAGTTGTTACATACTTAAAGTTACAATATACAAACAATGACGATTTTGTTATACAGGTTACGTTAAGTTAGGCTACGAGTATATTTTGCATAAAGGCGAGTTCTTATCGAATTTTTCTCGCTAAGCGTTCGTCTTGATGCTTAAATGATGGATAGTAATCGTAATTATTTACGATCAACGTTCCTTGGCTTATTCCCAATTTTTATAAGATTTACTCGAGTCTCCATGTTACTCGGAGTTTTAATTTTTTGTTCCAAACTACTACTATTGTAAGTCCAGTTAAGCACCATTTCCCATGTTTATTCTAGTAACCTAAAATCACCGACATGCAAACATTACTGGGCACAGAAGCCTTAGACATTTATGCCAGGATGTGCCTTTCTTCAATTATATCTGTGTATTATCTATCTACAACTTTCAGGCATCCATTATTTTGATCGTTGGTAAATAATATATACAGATAATTATAAATAGATTGGATTGTTATAGACGCGTTTGCGCGCCTGCACGTTAGTTGCTGTGAGAGGGAACTTTTGTCCTGGGTTTAATACAACACATCAGTGTTAGGGGAAGAGATTATACGATGTTGTCATGTGTATTTTGAAAGTTCTGTCTTACGATGTTGCCCTGTAGAGAATAGTTTGAGGGCTCCGTATTGTATGTTGGAGGAGTGAAGAGTTTTATGGAATCATGAAAGTTGTCTTCCGGTTCATTTAGTACATAGACGGCTTGTCATTTGGTGAGTTGGCACCACTGACCCAGGTCAGGTCGCTAGCGAGGCCGCCTCGCCCCTCCTCCAAGTTTACCCACAAGGTAATAATGCCAAGTGTAAGTGTACCACTTTCCAAGGGGTTCCAAGGGGTTCCAAGGGGTTGTCATAGCCAGGGGGTGGTAATGGGGGACGAGCTCCCATGACCTATAAAATGCTCTTATACGGCATGCGTCTCCAATAGCCCCTGACAACCAAGTCAACTCATGGCCTGCACGGGTGGCTTAGTTTTTAAGTCCGGCGGAACTGCTTTTACCGACAGGAGAAGGGGCGAGGGCGTTCCTCTGGCGCCTTAAAACCAGCTGCTCCGAGTAGATGGGACTCGATAGCCCGGGAAGGCAGCCCATCTAGGGGAAGGAAAACCCTGATTTTAAACCCCCGCTGCCTTGCGGCCATACCCCTTTTTTAGGAAAAGCTTCAGGAGTCAACCTCGAGGAAAAATCCGGAGTTGGAGCCCCTAAGTCAGTTCGTTGTTGACGTCGACCTCGTTCTGGCAGCTCCTGCGACGGTGCTGGAACCATGTGTATTGGCATTTGCCTTTCTATTGGATAATTTCAGCAACGTGGAGACGGGGGACCTGCTGCATGGGTAACAGCTTCTCCTCCGTATCTACCTACCCAGGCTTTGCGCTTTGTCAGGGCGCAACTGCATAGTCATAGATTGAAGGATGCCTACTGCCAAGTGTACCACTTAATTAATAGAGAGAGTATTGTATATCTGGGGCTTGCACTAAGCTATTCACTAAGCAAGGAAATACATAGTAGTTCTTTTCAAAGTGATGGTAGAATTAGAAGGATGTGATAATGAGTTCATAGTACTGGTACTTGTTGATTTGGCACCATTGCAATATGTCACCCTCAGCTCAGGTCAAGATGTTCTCTCAGTCAGCTGTAGATTGCCACATGTTCCCTTGTTTTTTTAATTCATTAATTTAGAGAATTTCATGTTACTATCAGTAATTTAATTCAATAACTACTTTGTTCATTTGCCCATATAATTAACCATTATTTATGTGTACAGATTCAATCCCTTTAATTGGCCAAGTGCAGATGCTTTAGATTTGTTAAGGAACTATGTCAACTAGTTGGTAACCAGCCAAGGTCGGCTTAATTGGGAGATGAACGAATTTGGGTAGTGTGGTTTTGGCGGTCAGGGCCGGAAGGTGGGATCACCACCCCAAGGACGCCAGGGCAGGAAGGTGGGATCACTACCCCAAGGACGCCAGGGCAGGAAGGTGGGATCACCACCCCAAGGACGCCAGGGCAGGAAGGTGGGATCACTACCCCAAGGACGCCAGGTCAGGAAGGTGGGATCACCACCTCAAGGACGCCAGGGCAGGAAGGTGGGACCATAACCCCAAGGACGCCAGGGCAGGAAGGTGGGACCACCACACCAAGGACGCCAGGGCAGGAAGGTGGGATCACTACCCCAAGGACGCCAGGGCAGAAAGGTGGAATCACTACCCCAAGGACGCCAGGGCAGGAAGGTGGGACCAGCACCCTAAGGAGGCTAGAACATCGGCTGGGCGTTTTAACATATTTTAAGGTAAAGTTTTGTATTGAGTTATTAAAAAAAAAGATTTTAATAAAACTGTAATAAGTGCCTCAAGCTAGGAATCATTAAGCTAGGGGTATGTGGTATGGCTACCCGTAGTATAACCAAGGGCTACATACGCTTCAAGGAGGAAGATTTCAACAAACAAGTTTGGAAACGTTAGAAGGGAAATTAAATGTAAAAGACATTGATGCAGAATTGTGAATTGTTGAAGGGGAGGAAGAGGAAGCGCAGCTAAAGAAGATGAAGGAAGCTCGAGCCACAGCTCGTGCCAATCCTGCAAAGAAGCAAAAATCTGGTCGAGGTGGACATTTTTCAAACAAGAAAATGTTTTAATTTATATATAATTTCACAAGACATCGTCACTGCTTTTCAAATGCTTTTTTGTAATTTTTATTACATAATTTAAATTTGATGGGATATTAAACTAGTTTGAGCCAAGATTGTACATATTTTAGCTATACAAATTTAATTTCATAATTTATGAAGTAATTTTTATAGAATGACAAATTTACTTACATTATTTCCTTTGCTTTCCTTTTCTGTTATCAGATGGTAAGGAAATACATATTAATGAGGCACAAGAATAAATTATTAGTGTTGGGAAATAATTACATTTTCGGTATATTTTAGGTGTAAAAATGATTTACATAAAATAAATTAGCCGTCACAACTGCAAGAAAAATGACAGGTAGGATAACAAGAACCTTTCACACCAGAGATACTATACCGATGATACTTTTCAAGACGCAAGTGTTCTCTAGAGTGGAGTACTGCTGCACAATGACAGCCACTTTCAAAGCTGGAGAAATTGCTGACCCGGAGAGCGTGCAGAGATCCTTTAGTGCTAGAATCCAATCAGTAAAACACCTAAACTACTGGGACCGATTAAAGAGCCTAAATCTGTATTCTCTTGAACGCAGGCGGGAGAGATTCATAATAATTTACACGTGGAAAATAGTAGCGGGGGCTGGTTCCAAACTTGCACACAGAAATAACACCACACGAGAACAGAAGGCATGGCAGAATGTACAGAATACCTGTGCAGAATGGTGCAGAATACCTATTGCACCTGAAGAGCAGAGGTGCAATAGGTACTCAGAGAGAACTATTAACAGGAGAAGCCCGAGACTGTTCAACACGTTTCCACTACACATAAGGGGCTTAACTAGCCGACCCCTCGTAGTATTCAACAGAGAGCTCGATAAGCACCTCCTAAGGATACTTGATCAACCAAGCTGTGACTCGTACGTCCGGCTGCGAGCAGCCGTGCCCATCAGCCTAGTTGACCAGTCCAGCAAAAAAAGGTTTGGTCGACGACCGGGCCGCGGAGACGCTAAGCCCCGGAAACACCTTAAGGTAACCTCAAGGTCAAGGTAGGGTATGCTGATCTCATACTTTGATTATTTTATTAAAAAAGGAGTGATTAATTTATTTCCTCTGTTTAGAAACCTCCCTTATATTATTTCTTAGTCCACGATCCTGATATTGTGTTGTGTAAATTTCATGTTGCTTCACCAAGCATCCTCATATAGTAATATTTTCCCTTGATTGAGTAAGCCGTCTTAGCGTAAATTCGCCCCTCTCTTTCAGTAATTGGGGATCCAGATTCCTGGGATTCCTGACTAATTGGCCGTTTCCTTCTTAACAGTCAATTAGCTTAATTACATCAGGTTATGAAGATGGTGGTGGAAGGGTTAAGAGTATTAATAACTGATAGTAGCAGTGTATTCTTGTACCTGTGGCACTTGGTGATCAAACACCAAGTATTACAAGACATCACTGGGCTAAGGTACAATAAACGGTGAACAACGGGCCGTTAACTAACGTTTATTAAAGTTCTGAGTGAAAGGAACAAGTGAGTATGATTATTTTTTTAATAAAGTTACACTGCCAGGGAATACTTCACGCAGTTATTATGGATGAAGAACACGCGTCTGTGCTGATCATATTTTACAACTGACAGTCGGTAGAGCGGTTTCTCAGTACTAAAACCACAGCAATATTAGACGCCAAAGGGGTGTATTTTAGTAATGAACTTTGCCACATTTTAGCCAGACGTATGGAAATATCGTCGGTCAAGATGACGGGTCCGTGGGAGTGTGTCGTGTGACAGATGGTCTGGCTTGCAAAACACTTCAAACTATCAAAAAGTGTGCCTTTCATCATGGTTGAGTCAACTTGTTGGTCAAGGGCGACAGTGACGAAGACGACAGTGTGTGTGTTACTTGTGCAAATGTCCTAATCAAGTCGGAAATTACCTGTATTAAACCCAACTCGACATATTACTATGTTAATATAAATTTATTTTGAAGGTAACATTCATTAAATTACCTGTGCTGAACTTGTGCACTTATGTTTCGCTTTATGATTTATAAACAATATATTTTCTTCAATTCTTCTTATGTAAATATAAATGATTATGTATAACATGTTTTATCGAGTATCCCATGATTTCAGAGGAATTGACATTTAAAATTAGTATATTTTTTCCAAAAAATCTTTACACCTTCCTAAGAACATATTCGTAAAGAAAACTGCCTCCAGACTTGCACCCCTAAATATACTCAACCAAATCAATTTACACACATGTCCAACATTTGATTCCAACAACCCAGTGATTGCAGATCTGTCTAAGGCCTAGCAGTTGCTTGTTTGATGAAAATTTATCCTCAAAGAGGTGGGAACAGGCATGTCCGTAGGTGGTAGCTGTTTTGAGGTGATTAGCCAGTCGGTTAAGTTTTTCTGTTCACTGGGAGGTCGTTGGTCGTGGTGTGTTGTATACTATAATGTTAAACGCTCATTTGGATTGTCAGTCCTTACTTTGTGGTTGCTATCGCGGGGCAAGATATTGCTTGACAGTATGAGTACAGCTGCTGACATCATTTTTGAACAGAATAGTTACCGTAATGATGGCTTCAGCACCGCTAGTTTGTGGGTTACTTTTAGTTTCATGGACTTTTGAAGCTCTTTTAAGGTCTTTGGTCGCTTCACAGTAAAGCAGTGGATTTTCTGTGATTGTTTGGCAGAAGATTCATTCCTACTAGTCTCCCAGTTCCATGTGTGACCTAAACGATGTCTATACAACCGAACTGTTATTTACTTGTGGGTTTCTTTCAGGAAATGAAGTTCGTACAGTAGGGAAAGCAACCCCTAAAGCTTTGTTTTTCAAATATATCAAATAGGGAACAAAACAGCCCCTTAAACAGATTGGTCAGACAACTGATTAAAAATAATGCTAATTTTCAGGAAGTATTTAGTCTTTATTTACTAATGAAGAGCTTAACATTTTGCTTTCAACCAGACAAGTCTCTATTGGTGATTGACTAGTTTAGTGATCACAAGGGTTCTCCTTTGTAGGAACTAAAGTTATTAAGCAAATCGATAAATTAAAGCCAAACAGGTCCCCAAGGGCAGATGAAGTCTTTAACAGTGTACTTAAAGACTGTAAAGACGAGCTTTATGATCCATTCTCCAGCATTTATATTAAATCATTAAAGTTGGGCAGTGCGCTGGAGTCGTGGAGGGTTGCCTATGTGGTACACATTAAGAAAGGAGTAGATCAACTGTGTCGAACTAACGGCCAATTAGTTTAACGCCTATTGCTGGAAGATTACTTAAATCTAAAATTGCAAAAGTTTTTTCTACATGTTGAAATGCAGGTTAAATAAATGATTTAAAACATGGTTTTAATAAGGACACTCGCGGTTGACAAGTTTGATATTCTATTCCAGCATAATTGAGGCAGTTGATACTGGAAAGTTTTACGATGTTTTGTATCTTCACGTAAGCAAAGTTTCTGCTAGGAGTATAGTTATTTCAATGGAAATAGTTAATATAATAACTTCATTGTTAACTGTACAAGTCCTATTGGCCAATACGTGACAAATAATTATATCCACCCAAACCCGTTCATATATATGTCTAACCTACGCTTAAAACATTCAAAGCGATCCTCCTCCTATTATGTTACGTGGAAATTGGTTCCACAAATCAGCAACCCTGTTACTGGTATCAATTGATTTGATACTTAAAATGGAAAGTGTAGCGAGTGAATTGGTGCTAGTGAGGTAGCTATATGGAGCTCTGTAATGGACAAAGTTGGATTCCCGCGAGAGGGGCTACGACAGATGCAGGAGCCAAGACAGCCGAAACAACGTCACGATTAAGCAAAGGAGGAGATCAGCAGCAGAGGGCCCTTGTCTTGGATTATCGTATGGGACGGGGGTCTTAAGAAGACTGGTGAGGCCGACTACAGATGTCAAAGACTTCCAAGTCATTCGCTTTGCTGAAAGAGGAGTGCTGCAGGGAGACTGCAGTTCGCTCGAAAGGCAAGACAACGAAGGAGCCCAGGTCCCTAAGTGTGTTCACAAATTATAGGAAATGGCTAAGCTAATTTTGCTGATGGTAAATTCCCGTGCGAGGTATTTGGATAGAGCATTTTGTACCACAGATATTGGGAACAGGTTAAGGGTTTGTTATCTGGGAGCAGGAATTGGTGATATAGTAAACATGAATTACATAATGACTGCAAACGTGAACAAACCCATTATTTATATTAGTGTTTATAAAAAAAATCACACTTTCCATAACGCTATAATGTGTTTCTTAAAGAAGAAATTCTCAATTATAGATAATCTTCTGCTTCATTATTCCCTGTTCTGGTGAGCTAGTTAATTCAACAAAAATTAAAGTCACCCTTGACAAATACTGTTTGACCTAGATGCTCTAGGTATTTCATCTCATAGATGATTTGCTTCTAATCTACCTTTGGTGGCCTGTATATAAATATTATAAGATTTTTAAGCTTTATAGTTAATTCTAGCCAGATAGTTTGTGTATCACTGTTTTAATTCCCTCTGAGACTACATTTCAAATTTTCCCAAACATATATGCCTACTTCTCTTCCTCTTCTATTATATATATACATTTGTATATATATACATCCTATGTTCGTTTCCTTAGTGTAGAATGTGCCTAAATGCCAAAAGCGACTGCCCAGATAGGTACAAGAGGAGTGTTGTTAACGCATATGTCGACCGTGCTCTCAGCCACAGCTCAGAATGGAAGCAAGTCGACGAAGAACTCTGTAGGGTAAGGCAGGTCCTAGTCAACAACGGCTTCTCCAATGGTTTGTCGAAGACATCATAAGAAGGAAAGTGAAACGCCATGCAACCTCTGAAGAGACAACCAACACAACACCTATACCCCCTATTAGATTATTTTACAGGAACTTCTTTTCCACAGCTCATAAAACAGAGGAAAGGGTCCTGAAAGATATTGTTAATAGAAACGTTATCCCTACAGACAAAAATCAGAGGATACAACTGACGATTTACTATAAAACCAGAAAAACGGGCAGCCTACTCATGAGAAACTCTCCAGACACAGAACAGAACGCTCTAAAAGAGACCAACGTCGTCTATGCCTTCAAATGCCGTCTTGGGGACTGTAAGCTCCAAAAAAAACAGTATATAGGCAAGACAACAACATCTCTTTCTAGGCGTTTAACGATGCATAAGCAACAGGGCTCCATTAAGGAACATATAATCTCTTCCCACAACCAAACCATCGCCAGAGAAATCCTAGTAAACAACACAGAAATCATCGATAGATACAGCGATAGCAGGCGGCTTGACGTTTGCGAGGCACTACACATCAAGAAGTCAACACCAGCAATCAACAGCCAATTAATGCACAACTATATTCTACCCACCTCAAGACTCTGCTCCAATATAGAAGCATCAAGAAATATGGACCAATAGGCTTTCTACAATCACTTCTATTCAATACCCATTGTTTCGTGTTCTGTCTTGTGTTGATGAAATTAATACCTTATTAAATACCACCTCACCCCATCCACCTCACTCAAATGTAGATATAAACAAATCGGAGATGTGTAAGTTCTATTCAGTTGTGTATGTTTAAACTAAAGTCTTTGAAAATGTAATAAGTTTTACGAGACGCGCTCAAGTGTCGCGTCAGACTAGAAATAAAAATGAATTTTGGAGAATTGATTTTTGAATTACCACCAACAGTGAAAAAAAATGTACGAAAGATTGAGAAAATTCGTGTTAGAATTATTAATCTTACTTTTTCGGTCATATTTAATAATATATGTCTACAGGAAAGACTGCTACCAAAATATACTAATATATATATATATATATATATATATATATATATATATATATATATATATATATATATATATATATATATATATATATATATATATATATATACACATATATACATATATATATATATATATATATATTATATATATATATACATATATATATATATATATATATATATATATATATATATATATATATATATATATATATATATATATATATTGTGACGGTAACGCGTTGGTGTTCGGCTGTTTCAAAAGCTAGGGGCAGGGCCTCGTCACATTAAAGAAAAAAAAGAGAAAAAGCTGGAACTTTCGTCTGTGGTAAGGTAATGGGAAGACACAAAACACAAGTAAATTTAACAATGAAATTTTAATTACGTTAGAAAAACAAGGCGTGAATAAAATTAAGTATAAAATATACAAGACAAGTCAACAAACAAAATAATAAGAATAATCACTGTCAAATGAAAAGTTACGTTAAGACAAGTGAGTAATAGCAAAATAAATAATAATGATGCCGGAATATTGGCTTCGAGCTGCCACCTCCCTTAGTACACGAAAGCCAAGGCTTAGTCTACCAACGAGAGATGTCAACTGCAAGGAGCACTGGGATATTCTGACTATTCTGGGCCACTGCAGCCCAGACATCAATTTGTGGCGGAGGGCGGAGGGCAGGTGCGATGGGACACCAGCCAATCAGCGACAGGCAGGCAATGGACAAGCAGTTTGCCGGTTTACGGTTGCGGTGGCGAGCAGGTGTACCGGTGTGCTGGATACGTTTTGCTCTCTGGGCAAAACGTTTTGGAGATACTTGCTGGCCGTATCTTCTATATTATCTGTTGTTGTTACGTACTTTGAAGGGAAGAGCAGGCTCAATCTCTCTTGAAAGAGATTATCGTCACAACTCTCCCCCGAAGCCTGCGGTTCTGGAAGAAGTACGTCGTCATGTGGTGGAGTAATAGGTGGAGTTGCTTCTACTTCATAAACTCTGGAGCGGAAGTCGGCTATGATGTTGTCAGACCCCTGGTATAGCGGATCTCCAGGTTGAATTTCTGCAGTTATCAAGCCCATCGTAGAAGACGTTGAGTGTAGAAGTGGGCTTGCTGCAGGAAGTGTAGGGTGTTGTGGTCCGTGTTGATGGTAGACCAAGCACTTTTCAGGTATGGAGTAAAGTGCTGGAGATTCAGGATGATGAAGAGTAGCTCCTTGCCAATTGTTCCGTAGTTCCTTGTAGCTATGGTCGCTGACAGGTGTATTCTCCTCGCATCGTTGTTGTACAAGGTCACCCCCGATGCCGGTACCACTGGCGGCGACATGGAGGATGAAGGGCTTATCTGACGAGGTGAGAGTGGAATTAGAATATGGCAAAGGAGCACTATTATGGTCCTGAAAATGGTTTGGAAGATCAGTAAGGATTTCTGAATTTGAAAGCGCTGAGTCAGTGTCAGTGCTTTCGGGAGGAGAAGCAGGGAAGGTCTCACTGTGGATGTATGGTTCTGTAAAGGCAGAGTAGTTAAGCATGACAGTGGGAGGAGTACCGTTATATAGCTTCAGGAGGTTGACTTGGCACAGCTGGGTCTTCCGCCGCCTATCTGGAGTCTCTAGAACGTAGTTATGGTTGTTTCTGCACTCCTTGATGCGGTAGGGTCCTGAAAACCTGTTTTGTAAAGGAGAACCTGGGATAGGAAAGTAAGCAAGTACGAAGTCTCCCGGCTTAAATTTTCTTACTTTGCTGGTCTGGTCGTAATGAGTCTTCATCCTCTCCTGTGCTTTCAATAGATTATCTTGGGCAAAACTGTGGACTCTCTCTAGAATGTGTTGTAGGTTTTGAAGAAACTGGGGCACATTCTGATGCTCACTGAAGGTGGCATCACGTAGAGAGTCTTTGAAAGCCTTGAGGGGAGTACGGCACTTACGTCCGTAGAGCATCTCATAAGGAGATACTCCTAGGGACTCATTGGGAAGACTTCTATATATGCACATTATCAAATCAATTTGCTTATCCCAATCCTTAGAGGTTTCATTACAAAACTTCTTCAGGAGTGCTTTAATAGTCTGATGACTACGCTCAAGAGAACCCTGTGAAGCAGGATGATAGGGGCTGGACAATACCTGTTTGATGTTGAACTCCTCCAGTGTCCTTCTGAAGAGATCACTGGTGAAGTTGGTGCCACAGTCGCTCTGAACCATACTGGGTGAAGATCTTCAATAAGTGCTTCACAACCGTAGCAGCCGTAATGTTCTTTACTGGAACTGCTATGGGGAATCTGGTGGTAGGACACAGGATGGTTAAGATATAGGCGTTACCTGAACTGGTCCGAGGTAAAAGACCAACACAGTCTATAATAAGTCTGTGGAAAGGTTCCGCAGGCACCTGTATGGGAATCAGTGGCGCTCTGGGAATAGAGATGTTCGGTTTACCTGCCATCTGACATGTATGACACTGTTTGTTGTACTGTTTGACGCTATTTACCATACCTGGCCAGTAGTAGTCTTGACGGATTCCATGGTAGGTCTTGTTGAATCCGTAGTGGGAGAGTGCTCCATGGGCCAGGTGTAGAATAGTGGGCCGCAGGCTGGCAGGAATCACAAGTTGTTCGACGTTGGCCCAATCGTCCTCCTCCTTCAGTTTACTGGGTCTATATCTGCGGTAGAGCAACTCGTTCTCTAGGAAGAACCCAGGAATACTGTCGGGTCGAGTCTCAGCCTGGAAAAATTATGGTGTTAAGGTAAGATCTTCCCTCTGTAACTTACGGAACTCCAACTTGGTCAGATTCGGGGGTAGTTTCTGAGGGTCTTGAGGGACAGCGGTGGCAGAAGAGTCATCTGGCTGTGGTCGTGCGGCTTGTGCACGGGTGGTCACTAGAACCGGAGGAGAAACTTCATCACTCTCTTGAACCTTTGCTGGAACATACTCAAATATAGGATTATCCGTCACAGAGGTACACACCTGGGGTTTGTTAATGACGATCAGGTTGGTCGGTTGCAGGTCTTCTGCCAAGTCGTTGCCCAGGAGAAGTTGAACTCCAGGCATGGGAAAAGGCTTTTCCCTGACGGCGACTTGGACTTCTCCGTTCACGAAGGGACAATCCAGGTGGACTCTGGCGAGAGGATAAGGAGTGGTAGCAGTGAGGTCAGTGATGAAGACAGTTTCTCCGGTGTAGGCGATGTTGGGCACAGCCGACTTCAAAATAATCGATTGTAGAGCCGCTGTGTCCCTCAAGATCTTCAATTTGAAACGTCCCTCCGGATTTGAACCGTTGGCAGAGACAGTTCCAGTATACAGGTGTTTACTGAAAAGAGAAAGATCATTAGCATGAACACCAACATTCATCACAGGCTTACCGGACTTAGGAGGAGTTGGTTTGGGTTTTGGCGTTTCGGTGGTTCCTTTGTATTGAGACTTACCACATTTATCTATGGTATGTCCATAGAGTCTACAATACTTACAGTACAATTGCGAGCCAGCTTGATCGGTACTCACTTTCTCGTAACTGTACCACGACTTCTTACTGGAGGATGGTTCTGGTGTCAGCCGGTGGATGAGGCTGTAAGTGTCAGCCGACTTAGCACACTTTAGGTAGTCGGTTTCTTCTTTATCTGCTAAATATAGACGGACAGGAGGCGGCACACGCCTCAAGAATTCTTCAACTAGCATGAGGTTGACGAGTTCTGCAAAGGTAGAGACATGTGCTGCTTCCAGCCATTTCATAAAATATCTCCTTTTGGTATTAGCAAACTCGAGAAAGGTAGTGGTACTTGCCTTCAGGTGGTCACGGAATTTCCTTCGATAACTTTCGCTGGAGAGAAGGTAGGCGTCCAACACTGCTTGTTTCAGAATCTGGTAGTCATTCTCAGACGCCAAAGTACTGAGTGTGACTGCAGCTCTACCTGTAAGATGTACTCTGAGAAGGGTGGCCCATTGGTCGGCAGGCCAACTAAGTTGATTAGCAAGGGTTTCAAAGGTGGTGAAAAACACGTCAACTTCTGTTTCTACAAATGATGGCATTAACTTACTTGCATGTGATATATTAAAACTGACGGGAAGATTGGCGGTAGCTTGCTGGCGTTGAGCGAGGTGTGAAGTTTCCAACGCGAATTCTTGTTTACGACATTCCATAGTCAAAGTTGCTTGTTGTCTGTCGTGTTCGTGTTGAATCTCCAATTGGCGTTGTTTGGTTTCAAGCTGTACTCGTTCCCGCTCCCGGAGTATTGCAACCTCACGTTCCTGGAGGGCGAGTTCACGTTCCTTGAGGGCGATTTCACGTTCTTGTTCTTCCCTCCTTATGGCAGCTGCTCGTTCTTGTTGCTCGAGGGCTTCCCTTTGCTGCTCGCGTTCAATCTTGGCCAGCTCTACTTTGAGTTTCATCGTTGCCAAATCAGTTTTATCTGCAATAAAGTAAGTTTCATGAGTTTCAGAGTCTATCTTACCTTGCTCTAAGAAATGATCCAGTAACAGGTTGTGTATCTCATTTTTGTTGGCTTGGTAGGGAACTTCTAGTTGATACTCATGTGCAACAGTGTGTAATTCAGTCCTCTTGGCACGACTTAAAGTCCCTATTTCACCTGCTGGATCTGCACGGAAATCTTGGAGACGAAACATGGTGAAATTAGCAAATAAATGCACAACAAATATACCGTTGTGATATAGTGGATGTCAGAAACAGGACAACGTGGCAACTGGTACCTATCCTGTGGAATCTTTAACAATTAAAGTTAATTACAAGATGTTAAATGATAAATTAAATCAAGGTCGCAGGAAATCTTGTACCCGGTACTCATGTAAGAGGATAAGGGCAAGAAAATCCTAGTAAACAAGTGAAACTGAGTTTCTAAAACAAATGAAACAGTTAATTGCCTCAAAAGTAAAATTGGTAGTCCAAGGATGTAGGCATACCTTGCCGAGTCTCGATAGGACATAAGCAAGTTTTCCCACTGAAATTAATATGATACTTACAGAATTAGCAAACTTTTGTGCTCTGAAAAAGAAAGCTAATTCCCTACCAATGTATGTATCATCATCTCTGACCGACGTGTAGGGGTGCGAGGTGTCAACTGGTGACGAGAACTGCTGCTGAGGTCCCAATTCAGCAACTAAAGTTCGTGCAAGAGGAACTATGGCCCTCTTTATCCTCCTACTGTCAGATTGCAGAAGATTAGGTGCACTTGACCTGGGGGCAAACCACAGTACCAATATGATGATCTGTCGAAAATATGAGAAATATCCAAGGGACAAAAGATGGTAAACACGAGTAATAACACGGAGGGAGAGATGACCAATTAAGAGTATGACTGAGGCCTACAGTCACCACGTAATCCAAAGTTGTCTCACCTTCACCATATGCTACTCTCGGAATGCTCAATACACACAGCACCATATAAAATAAAATTGAATATGAAAAATAGTAAAAAGCTACGTTACCAAAGCCAAATACGATTACCATAAATTACTACTTGGCACCAGTACCTGAGTGAAGCTCCTAGGGCAGGCCCCCACTTAATGTGACGGTAAAGCGTTGGTGTTTGGCTGTTTCAAAAGCTAGGGGCAGGGCCTAGTCACATTAAAGAAAAAAAAAGAGAAAAGCTGGAACTTTCGTCTGTGGTAAGGTAATGGGAAGACACACAAAACACAAGTAAATTTAACAATGAAATTTTAATTACTTTAGAAAAACAAGACATGAATGAAGTAAGCATAAAATATACAAGACAAGTCAACAAACAAAATAATATTAATAATCACTGGCAAATGAAAAGTTACGTTAAGACAAGTGAGTTATAGCAAAATAAATAATAATAATAATGGAGCTGGAATATTGGCTTCGAGCTGCCACCTCCCTTAGTACACGAAAGCCAAGGCTTAGTCTACCAACGAGAGATGTCAACTGCAAGGAGCACTGGGATATTCTGACTATTCTGGACCACTGCAGCCCAGACATCAATTTGTGGCGGAGGGCAGGTGCGACAGGACACCAGCCAATCAGCGACAGGCAGGCAATGGACAAGCAGTTTGCCGGTTTACGGTGGCGGTGGCGAGCAGGTGTGCCGGTGTGCTGGATACGTTTTGCTCTCTGGGCAAAACGTTTTGGAGATACTTGCTGGCCGTATCTTCTATATTATCTGTTGTTGTTACGTACTTTGAAGGGAAGAGCAGGCTCAATCTCTCTTGAAAGAGATTATCGTCACAATGTCACAATATATATATACATATATATATATATATATATATATATATATATATATATATATATATATATATATATATATATATATATATATATATATATATATATATATATATATAATATATATATAATATATATATATATAATATACATATATATATATATATAATATATATATATATAATATATATATATATAATATATATATAATATATATATATAATATATATATATATAATATATATATATAATATATATATATATATTATATATATATATATATTATATATATATATTATATATAATATATATATATAATATATATATATATAATATATATATATATAATATATATATATATAATATATATATATATATATATATATATTATATATATAATATATATATATATATATATATATATATATATATATATATATATATATATATATATATATTATATATATATTATATATAATATATATATATATATAATATATATATGTGGCACATATATATATAATATACATATGTGGCACACATATGCCACATATGTGTGACAGCCGTAGCAGTCGGTCGTGCAGGGGGTTGGGTCCCACATTTGTGCCCATTCAACAAGGATTACAGTGCCTGAGGAAGTCAAGAATCGACTCATGTCTGTGTTAATACCTGCTGAAGACTCTTAGTGGGTCGAGGAAGCCTACCTCTCCAGCAGTGCAACAGAATCAACTGTAAAAGGTGTGTTGTCCTGGCGGGAGGCGTGCTAGGGAGGGGAAGGACACAGTCCTGGCTGAGGGTTATCTCAGTGCCTCCATAAACAACAGCCTCCAGGCGGGGAGGAGGCCTCATGTGGAGAGGGGGGGGGGGGAGTGAAGGGGAGGCTCACAAACCTGCTTGTATTCCAGCAGACTTATAAGTGAATGTGTGCGTCTTTTCAGATGAACGGTGAGTTTGTAGTGATAAACATAATGCACCTGTGAAACTTTGTGTTAATTGTGTGTGACCGGGACACCTCCCCCCCCCCTCTCCCTAGCCTCCCACAGGCCTCGCCAGCCCACCCAGCTACCCTCTCCCGGCGGCTGACCCGACGACCATCGTCCACCCCACGCCCACTGTCGACCAACGCCCACCATCACCTCCCACGCATCGTCACCCTACGCCCACCGCCACCCCACGCAACCCTACGCCCACCGCCACCCCACGCCCACACACGTCACACGCCCTACGGCTCCCTCACCAGGAAAGGGTGGAAGGACACATGTGGTGGGGTCAAGAGACTGGACCACCAGTGTGCCAATAAGTGTTTGAAAAAGATAAGTTGAGTCCAGTCCTGTGGTGACTGGACCATTGTGAGTATCGTTCTGAGAGCACCACACGCAGTGAGCCAGGACACATTCACCAGTGTTTAGTGACAAAAGGAAAGTATCCAAGTGTTACGTGCCACATCAACCCTCCCCCCCCCCACCCCCTGAGTGTGGTGCCTCCCCCCCAGTGAGTGTAGTGTCTCCCGCTCGCCCACTCCACTTGTGTAGTGTCTCCCCCCCCCCCCTCCGTGTGGTGCAGTGTCTTCCGCTCCCTCGCCCCCACCTCCCACGATCAGGTGGTCGCGCCTACCCCTCCCCGGCCCCCATCCCAGACCGGGCCAGCGCAGCCTCCCAACCCCCACCCACCACCTCCACGAGTCCACCCACCCCAGACATCTGCCCAGTCATGACGCATAGTATAGGGGACAACCTCGTCCCCCCCAGCCAGGAGGGAGAGACAAATACTCCAGTGCAAGGTGACATTCACTTTACCTAAGGGGATGGCAGAAGAAGCCGCTACCAGCCAGCTCACCCCTCCCGAAGCCAATCAAAGGAGAGGCACATGCAATGTTTGTGGGAGCAACATCAGCATCAACTCGGTCTCCAGAGTCACACGCCAGCATGGCGACTGTCCTGGGTCAGGGAGGCCTCCCGTGGGAGGAGGCAGCACTCAGGAGCCTGTTGCACCAGTACAAATCGCAACAGATTACATTGCAACAGACGACCTGCTAGAGGCAATTAAAGCAACGTCAACCAGGACACTCACCCACATCCCAAAGGCCTCTCGCCCATTTGCTGCCGGGAAATACACGGAGCTCATCGCAAAAGTCAACAGAGGGTCAAATATCCTTGATGCACCTGATACCATCAAAGCCTGGCACAATCTGTTACTTTTTGGCAATGCATGCTTAGGTGTACCAGATAGAGGAGGCAAGACACTGGCCTCATCCGTCAATAAAGCAATTAGGGATTTTCCTAGGGCTGACAACCTAGTCCGCCTCCCCAAACACACCAAACACCGCCGAGGCAGACCAAGTACGACAATCAGCGACAACAGAAAATTAGGTACCCAAGTCAGCAAGAAAATTGAAGAGGGCAATACAGTCGGGGCACTCAGGTTGATCACAAGTGAGGACAAAATTTTGCCCAGGGATGAAACCACAGCCCAAGCACTGAGAGAAAAACACCCCCTCAGGGCCGTAGGTGGACCTCCTCCACAGGTCAGGCTCGCCCCTAACCAGGAACCTCTCGTCCTCTGGGAGTCAGAGGTTTATAAAGCTATCGTTTCATTTCCCCCGGGCTCCTCAGGAGGCTACACAGGGGTAAGACCTCAACATGTGAAGGAAATGGTGAACCCTGTTCTTGGCCCAGCTGCAGAAGCGCTCCTGACAGAAATCACAACGTTTGTCAACAACTGCCTCGCCGGGTTAATCCCTGATGAAATCAAAGCATTCTTCTTTGGTGCATCCCTATGTGCCCTGAAAAAGAAGGGGGGAGGGATCAGACCCATTGCCGTTGGTAATACCCTTCGCCGCCTAGTTGCAAGGGCTGCTGTCAGAAGTATCCGAATGGAAGCAGCCACCATGCTGCAACCCAACCAGCTGGGGTTTGGAGTCCCCCAAGGCTGTGAAGCAGCGGCTCATGCTGCACGAGCCTACATTAGCTCTCTTACTGAACACCAGGCAGTAGTAAAATTAGATTTTAAAAACGCTTTCAACTCGGTCAAAAGGGAAGCAATCATCACCGCAGTCCAGGAACATTGCCCAAGCATTCTCCCGTTTGTGTCAGCAGGCTACAGCAAAGACTCAACCCTCCTGTTTGGCAAACATGAAATCACCTCAGCAGAGGGAATTCAACAGGGTGACCCACTTGCACCGTTCCTCTTTTGCATAGCGGTTCGAGAAATTACAACCAGACTGTCCAGTGAGCTCAACATCTGGTTCCTGGATGATGGCACTCTGGCAGGCACACAAGATTCCCTGCTAGAAGACCGACAGCTGGTGAAGACACGGGGGGAGTCCATGGGTCTCGTTCCTAACCCCTCCAAGTGCGAAATTATTGCATCCAGTGAAGTAATCATTAGAGCAGTGAAATCAGTTTTACCAGAAGCCTCAGTCGTTAAACCTACCGACAGCACACTACTCGGAGCACCTCTGGGCCACAATGCCATTGCTGCAGTCCTTGACGAAAAGTTTAGAGACCTAAAGAGGATGGAAGAGAGAATTGGGGACTTGGACTCCCACGATGCCCTCTACCTTCTCACAAAGTGCCTTACCTTGCCCAGGCTAACATACTTCTTAAGGTGTGCACCAACTTTTGGCAACCCACTTCTACATCAATATGATGAGCTCCTCAGGTCAATATTCAGGAAGGCGCTCAACCTAGATCTAGATGACAGTCGGTGAGACCAAGCAACACTACCAGTGAGATTTGGAGGGATAGGCATACGAAAGGCAACTGAGGTAGCACTTCCAGCATTCTTATCCTCATGTACAGCAGCCAACGAATTGGTAGGGCAGATCCTACCAGAGCATATGAGAGAGACAGCGGGAACTCATGATCAAACGTTCATCGAAGCAGCCAGACAATGGGACACCATTGCACACCCTCAACCCCGACCACAAGTCCCAAAAGACCACAAGCAGGCCCACTGGGATAGCCCCATAATGGAAAAGACTGTCACAGCAATGATTAACAACGCTGATGCTGAAAACAAAGCCCGCCTCCTAGCGGTAACAGCACCCCACGCCGGGGATTTTTTATTTGCTGTGCCCAATGCAGCCCTGGGAACTCGCCTCAGTCATGACGCTCTCCGCATTGGAGTTGCCCTTCGCCTTGCCGCCCCCATCCTCACCGAACATAGGTGCATCTGCGGAACTGCGATGGCAGACCAATATGGTCATCATGGTCTGGTATGTCGTAAATCACAGGGTAAAATTGCAAGACATGAAGAAGTCAACGACATCATCAAGAGGAGCCTCCCCACAGCCCGCTGCCCGGCACAAAGAGAACCACACTTATCCAGACCTAACGACCCTCAGAAGCGCCCTGATGGGGTCACCTTGCTACCTTGGAAGGATGGTAAGCAAGTGGTATGGGACTACACGTGCGCTGCCACACTGGCCAGTACCTACCTCCACTACAGCACACGTGAAAGCGGTGGTGCTGCTTCTTTCAGGGAATCGCAGAAAATTATTAAATACAGAGGTCTAGAACACTGCTACAGCTTTGTTCCGATCGGCTCGGAGACCCTCGGTTCGTGGGGAAAATGTGCATTGAAGTTCCTGAAGGAATTGGGGGACAAATTGATCAGCGCTACAAAAGACCAGAGAGCAAAAAGTTTCTTGTTCCAGCGCCTCAGTGTTGCGATTCAGAGGGGAAATGCATGTTGCGTCTTGGGCACTAGTCCAACTTCAGAGGAATTCGAAGAAGTGTTTGACTTGCAACAATGATCGAACCCGTCTGTGACATTCATCAATGTTTCCCATTGTTGTGTTTTTCAAGAGATCCATAACCTTTAAGCATCTTTTTTGCATTATTATTTTTGTATCAACCCATGTATATCTTGTAACCATCAAATGCATAATAAAGCACAAAAAATAAAAAAGGAAGGGGGTGGTAGGAGAAAAGCACACAGAAACTGTATTGGAGGGGATCTAAACATTCCCTCTAATGCGTTATGCGTGGTTTCCTCCGAGGCTATGGGTCCCCCTTCTTCCAGCTAGAGGTGGTACTCCCTTCCATATTTTATACAAAAAAAAAAAAAAAAAAATATATATATATATATATATATATATATATATATATATATATATAATATATATGGCACAACTCTCCTAAACACGAGAGTGAAGTATACAACTTTAGAACACTTTCCCACCAGGAGACTCGAACCCTAGCCAGCACAGAAGCCTTCCAGCAACTGGCATAACAGGTACGCCTTAACCCGCTCCACCACCTGCTCAGACCCTTAAAAGAGATGGTAATTTCGGAGTATTTAAATACACCAAAGATCACCACCTCCCAAGAGCACTAGAGCAAGTGAGGGGTCATTTATACGTTTATTTCATCAAGTCCCTGTTAATATGGGAAGACACAGTGTCTATGCTTAAGGCACAACTCTCCTAAACACGAGAGTGAAGTATACAACTTTAGAACACTTTCCCACCAGGAGACTCGAACCCTAGCCAGCACAGAAGCCTTCCAGCAACTGGCATAACAGGTACGCCTTAACCCGCTCCACCACCTGCTCAGACCCTTAAAAGAGATGGTAATTTCGGAGTATTTAAATACACCAAAGATCACCACCTCCCAAGAGCACTAGAGCAAGTGAGGGGTCATTTATACGTTTATTTCATCAAGTCCCTGCTAATACGGGAAGACACAGTGTCTATGCTTAAGGCACAACTCTCCTAAACACGAGAGTGAAGTATACAACTTTAGAACACTTTCCCACCAGGAGACTCGAACCCTAGCCAGCACAGAAGCCTTCCAGCAACTGGCATAACAGGTACGCCTTAACCCGCTCCACCACCTGCTCAGACCCTTAAAAGAGATGGTAATTTCGGAGTATTTAAATACACCAAAGATCACCACCTCCCAAGAGCACTAGAGCAAGTGAGGGGTCATTTATACGTTTATTTCATCAAGTCCCTGTTAATATGGGAAGACACAGTGTCTATGCTTAAGGCACAACTCTCCTAAACACGAGAGTGAAGTATACAACTTTAGAACACTTTCCCACCAGGAGACTCGAACCCTAGCCAGCACAGAAGTCTTCCAGCAACTGGCATAACAGGTACGCCTTAACCCGCTCCACCACCTGCTCAGACCCTTAAAAGAGATGGTAATTTCGGAGTATTTAAATACACCAAAGATCACCACCTCCCAAGAGCACTAGAGCAAGTGAGGGGTCATTTATACGTTTATTTCATCAAGTCCCTGTTAATATGGGAAGACACAGTGTCTATGCTTAAGGCACAACTCTCCTAAACACGAGAGTGAAGTATACAACTTTAGAACACTTTCCCACCAGGAGACTCGAACCCTAGCCAGCACAGAAGCCTTCCAGCAACTGGCATAACAGGTACGCCTTAACCCGCTCCACCACCTGCTCAGACCCTTAAAAGAGATGGTAATTTCGGAGTATTTAAATACACCAAAGATCACCACCTCCCAAGAGCACTAGAGCAAGTGAGGGGTCATTTATACGTTTATTTCATCAAGTCCCTGTTAATATGGGAAGACACAGTGTCTATGCTTAAGGCACAACTCTCCTAAACACGAGAGTGAAGTATACAACTTTAGAACACTTTCCCACCAGGAGACTCGAACCCTAGCCAGCACAGAAGCCTTCCAGCAACTGGCATAACAGGTACGCCTTAACCCGCTCCACCACCTGCTCAGACCCTTAAAAGAGATGGTAATTTCGGAGTATTTAAATACACCAAAGATCACCACCTCCCAAGAGCACAAGAGCAAGTGAGGGGTCATTTATACGTTTATTTCATCAAGTCCCTGTTAATATGGGAAGACACATAGACACTGTGTCTTCCCATATTGGGAGGTGGTGATCTTTGGTGTATTTAAATACTCCGAAATTACCATCTCTTTTAAGGGTCTGAGCAGGTGGTGGAGCGGGTTAAGGCGTACCTGTTATGCCAGTTGCTGGAAGGCTTCTGTGCTGGCTAGGGTTCGAGTCTCCTGGTGGGAAAGTGTTCTAAAGTTGTATACTTCACTCTCGTGTTTAGGAGAGTTCTGCCTTAAGCATAGACACTGTGTCTTCCCATATTAACAGGGACTTGATGAAATAAATGTATAAATGACCCCTCACTTGCTCTAGTGCTCTTGGGAGGTGGTGATCTTTGGTGTATTTAAATACTCCGAAATTACCATCTCTTTTAAGGGTCTGAGCAGGTGGTGGAGCGGGTTAAGGCGTACCTGTTATGCCAGTTGCTGGAAGGCTTCTGTGCTGGCTAGGGTTCGAGTCTCCTGGTGGGAAAGTGTTCTAAAGTTGTATACTTCACTCTCGTGTTTAGGAGAGTTGTGCCTTAAGCATAGACACTGTGTCTTCCCATATTAACAGGGACTTGATGAAATAAACGTATAAATGACCCCTCACTTGCTCTAGTGCTCTTGGGAGGTGGTGATCTT
>NC_091180.1:11412453-11454953 GCF_040958095.1 Procambarus clarkii | reverse complement strand
ACTGTTTCAAGTGCACAGTTTATCAAACAAGAAGATTAAGCCGGCGATGAGTCACAATAATACGGCTAAACTTGAGAAACTTTATCTAATCGAGTTGAGATTGATCCAGGATGGACCGAAACGTCGTTGTCCCTTCACCTTTTAGTGTGTGGTCTGGTCAAGAACATTAACATTCGTCAACCCTTAAAATCTTATGTTATCTTGCGATTGCAAAATGGGGGAATCTTTAAGAACAGTATCTATATGGTAAATAGTGTTTTCCTTAACTCAAACAATGTAGGGTTTATTATTCTACACATATTTCTAATAATTCTTAGATGTTTTTATATTTTCTGAAGTATAGTTGTCAAGGCTAGGTCCATCACTCTCATCACAGATTCTTAAACTCCTCTGCATGTTCGACTATAATTGTTCCCATTCTGAATCTCCATGGACATTTGTATCCAAGATGAAATCAATGTGGTTTCCTTCAGCGCCTTCAGCAGCCAGCACATTTGCTCATTCATTTCCACAGATTCCAACATGGTAAGGGATTCACAGAAATTTGCCTATTCATATTGTTATCTATTATGAATGCATTTCCATATTATAAGACAAATACATGAGTTTATGATAAATTCGTTTTCTGTGATATAACATTGGTATGCTTATTTTTTTAACCCCATACTGAACTAAATCTCGAGAGTATATTGTTTATTAAAAAGCGCCACTACTGACCGCCAATTAAATGCTCACATCAATTATAACTCAATAAGAAATAACACACAAGCCATACCTAACCTTTTACCAACATTGACGCCGCACACACTCGGGCGCCTCGACTCAAAATTGCCACGGGGGGGAGGGGTAAGAGAAGGGGGATGAGGAGGAAGGGGGAAAAGAGGGAAGTGGTAAGAGAAGGAGGATAAGGTGGAAGGGGGAGGGGGCAAGAGAAGGGGATGAGTGAGGAAGAGGAAGAGGAGGACAGGGGAAAGAAAAGGGGGGGAGGTTAGGACCGGGGTAAGAGAAGGCGGGAGAAAGAGAAAGGGATGAGGAGGAAAGGGAAGAAGAGGGGAGGGGAAAGAGAAGGGGGATGAGGAGGAAGGGGGAAGAGAAGGGGATGAGGAGCAAGGGGAAGAAGAGGGGTAAGAGAAAGGGGGATGAGGAGGAGGGGGGAAGAGAAGGGGTAAGATATGGGGATGAGGAAGAAAGTCATTAGAAGGGGGAAGAGGGGAATGGAAAGAGAAGGGGGATGAGGAGGAATGGGAAGAGGATGGGGAAGAGGGGCATGTGTGTGTGTGTGTGCGTGCACCTGGGTACACATCATCGGTGTAGTCAGGACCATAACGGTTGTCGCAGTGACCGTATCTGAACGCTCGCGAGAGCTTTCAAATTATGAAACATAATGTAGTAAATATAAAAAATCGTCGTAAATATGCAGCAAGGAAATAAGACATGTTAATGCATTAATATTATTATGGGTTTAAATATTTAAAAAATAATGTAAATATTTCTGAATTCAGATGCTATAATGTTGAGGCATAGTTTGAGACTTCGAACACCGCCACAGGACCTCCAGAGGCCGCCTTCAGTCTGCCTGTAGGCCTTGCCTTGTGAACACGTGGGCGCTGCTCCTAAACGGCCCTACACACCATTACACGACACTACACGCCACTACATGCATCTATACATCACTACACGCCCCTACACGCCACTACACGCCCCTAAACGCTACTACACGCCCCTAAACGTCACTGCACGCCACTACACGTCCCTAAACACCAATACACGCCCCTGAACGCCACTACACACTCCTACATGCCCCTACACGGCTCTACACGCCACTACACGCCCCTACACGACACTACGCACCACAGCACAGCCCTACACGCCACTACACGTCCCGATATGCCACTACACGCCCCTACACGCCCCACACACACCCCTATACGCCACTACACGCCCCTACACGCCCCACACACACCCCTACAAGCCACTACACAGCCCTATACGCACCTACCCGCCACTACACACCACTACATGCCCCTTCACGCAACTACACGCCCCTACACGCCACTATATGCCCCTACACGCCACTACACAAACCTGCACGCCACTATACGCTACTACACAACCCTGCACGCCCCTACACGCACCTCACACACCCCTACACTCCACTACACTCCACTACACGACACTAAACGACACTACATTCTCCTACACGCCACTACACGCCCCTACACGCCCTTACACGCCCCTACACGACACTACACGACACTACACTCTCCTACACGCCCCTACACGTCACTACACGCCTCTACACGCCACTACACGCTCCTACACGCTCCTACACGCTACTACACGCCCCTACACGCCCTTACACATCCCTACACGTTATTACACGCCCATACACGCCAATACACGCCCTTACACGCCCCTACACGACACTACATGCGCCTACACGCCCTTACACGCTACTTCACGCCCCTACACAACCGTACACGCCACTACACCACACCAACACACACAACTACACCACGCCCCTACACAACAATACGCACCACTACACCACGCCAACACACGCCTCTACACAACCCTACACTACGTCCCTACACACCACAACACGCCCCTACACGCCCTTACAGGCTCCTACACGCCCCTACACGCCACAACACGCCCCTACACGCCCTTCCACGCCACTTCACGCCCCTACACAACCGTACACGTGACTACACCACACCAACACACGCCCCTACACCACACCAACACACGCAACTACACCACGCCCCTACACAACCATACACGCCACTACACCACACCAACACACGCCCCTACACAACCCTAAACGCCACTACACAACGCCCCTACACACCACTATATCCCTCAACACGCTCTTACACACCACTATACGCCGCTACACGCCACTACACGCCCCTACACGCCACTACACGTAACTACACGCCCCTATACACTCCTACACGCCCTTACACGCCCTTCCACGTCCCAACACGCCACTACATAACCCTACATGCCACTACACGCCCCTACACGCCCCTACACGCCACTTCACGCCGCTACACAACCGTACACGCCACAACACCACACCAACACACGTAATTACACCACGCCCCTACAAAACCATAGACGCCACTACACCACGCACACATACGCCCCTACACGACCCTACACGCCACTACACCACGCCCCTACACACCACTATACGTCACAACACGCCCCTACACGCCACTACACACTCCTACATGCCCCTACACGCCACTACACGCCACTACACGGCTCTACACGCCACTACACGCCCCTACACGACACAACGCGCCACAACACGGCCCTACACGCCACTACACGTCCCGATATGCCACTACACGCCCCTACACGCCCCACACACACCCCTATACGCCATTACATGCCCCTACTTGCACCTACACGCCACTACACGACACTATACGACACTACACTCTCCTACACGCCCCTATACGCCCCTACACGCCCCTACACGACACTACACGCTCCTACACGCCACTATACGCCCCAACACGCCCTTACATATACCTACACGTTCCTACATGTCCATACACGCCACTACATGCCCCTACACGCCACTTCACGCCACTTCACGCCCGTACACGCCCTTACACGCTACTTCACGCCCCTACACAACCCTACACGCCACTACACCACGCCCCTACACACCACTATACACCACAACACGCTCTTACAGCTCCTACACGCCACTACACGCCCTTACACGAACTTACACCTCCCTACACGCCACTACAGGTGCCTGCACGCTTTTACACGCCCCTACACGCCACAACACGTCCCTACACGCCCTTCCATGCCACATCACGCCACTTCACGCCCCTACACAACCGTACACGTGACTACACCACACCAACACACGCCCCTACACCACACCAACACACGCCCCTACACCACACCAACACACGCCACTACACCACGCCCCTACACAACCATACACGCCACTACACCACACCAACACACGCCCCTACACAACCCTACACGCCACTACACAATGCCCCTATACACCACTATATGCCACAACACGCCCTTACACGCCACTACACCACACCACTACACGCCACTATACGCCCCTACACAACCCAGCATGCCCCATACACGTCACTACACAACCCTGCACGCCACTACACGCCCCTACATGCCACAACATGCCCCTTCACGCCACTACACGCCCCTACACACTCCTACACGCCCTTTTACGCCCCTACACATCCATACACGCCCTTACAAGCCACTACACGCCCTTACACGTCCCAACACGCCACTACTTACCCCTACATGCCACTACACGCCGCTACATGCCACTACACGCCCCTGCACGCTACTTCACGCCTCTACACGCCACTTCACGCCCCTACACAACCGTACACGCCACAACACCAAACCAACACAGGTAATTACACCACGCCCCTACAAAACCATAGACGCCACTACACCACACCAACTTACGCCCCTACACAACCCTACACGCCACTACACTACGTCCCTACACACCACTATACGTCACAACACGCTCCTATACGTCCTTACATGCCACTACACCACGCCACTACACCACGCTACTACACGCCACTATACGCATCCAAACGCCACTACACTACCCTTCACGCCCCTACTCACCACTTATCAACCCTGCACGCCATTAGACGCCCCTACTCACCCCTACACGCCACAACACAGCGCCAACACACGCCCCTACACGCAACTACAAAACCCTGCACGCCACCACACACCACAACAGCTCCTCCTCCTTCATCCTCGCCCTCTTCCTCCTTCCTTCTTCCCCTCCTCCCTCCTTCTCCCCCTCCTCCCTCATCCTCGCCCTCCTCCCTCCTCCTCGCTCTCCTCTTCGCACTCCTCGTCCTTCCTTCTCACCCTCCTCCTTCCTCCTCGCCCTCCTCCTCCTCCTTCTTCCTCGCCCTTCCTCATCCTCTTTCCTCCTGGCTGTCCTCCTCCTTCCTCGCCTTCCTCCTCGACCTCCTATTCCTTCCTTCTCGCCCTCCTCGCTCTCCTTCTTCCTAGCCCTCTTCCTCCTTCCTCCTCTTTCCTCCTTCCTTCTCGCTCGCCTCTTCCTCCTTCCTCCTCGCTCGCCTCCTCCTCGCCCTTCCTTCTCGCCCTCCTCCTTCCTCCTCGCCCTCCTCTTCCTCCTTCTTTCTCGCCCCTCCTCCATCCTCCTCCCCTTCTCCTCGCCCTCCTCCTCCATTCTCCTTCCTCCTCGCTCTCCTCCTCCTTCCTCCTCGCCCTACTCTTCCTCCCTCCTCGCCCTCCTCTTCGCCCTTTTCCTTCCTCCTCCTCCACCCTCTTCGTCCTTTTCCTTCCTCCTCGCCCTCCTTCTCCTCCTTCCTCCTCACTCTCCTCCTTCTTCCTCCTCGCCCTCCTCCTCCTTCCTCCTCGCCCTCATTCCTCCTCGTCCTAATTCTTCCTCGCCCTACTCCTCCTCAACGTCCTCTTTAACTTCCTCCTCCACCTCATCCTCTTTCCTCCTCTGCCTCGACCTCCTCCTCCTCGATCTCCTCCTCGATCTCCTCCTCGACCTTTTCCTAAGAATATGAGTAAAAAATGATGAATTAACCTTTATTATGACCCTGTTTCATTTTACTAAATGTAGAAATATACTTTTATATTTCGACATTTATATAAATAACAGCAATAAAAAACTACGATTATGAAACATTTAAGGTTGCCACAAGGTTTCAATTTTTTTTTTTAGCCAACGTTTCGTGCAATACGTTTTAGAAACTTATTTACTTCCACACAAAATTACGCATCTAATGCGTGAAAACAAACGTTGCCAATACTTTCCAACACTTTCCAAATACGTTGTGGCAACCAAAAATTGTTTCCTGGGGCAACCCTGCATGACAATACTCGCTCCACACACACACCCCTACACGCCACTTCATGAACCTTCACGCACCTACACGCTACTACACGCCACTACACGCCCTTACACGCCCCTACACGCCACTTCATGAACCTACACGCACCTACACGCTACTACACGCCCTTACACGCCACTACACGCCCCTACACGCCACTTCACGCAACTTCACGCCCCTACACAAATGTACACGTCGCTACACCAGATCAACACACGCCACTACACCACGCACCTACACAACCATACACGCCACTACACCACGCAAACACGCCCTTACATGCCACTACACGCCGCTACACGCCACTACATGCCCCTACACGCCACTACACGCCTCTACACGCCAGTACACGCCCCTACACGACACTTCACTCCCCTACACGTAACTACTCGCCACTACACGCTCCGACACGCCACTATACGCACATACACGCCCTTACACGTCCCTACACACCACTTCACGCCCCTATACGCCCCTACATGCTACTTCACGCCACTTCACGCCCTTACACAACCATACACACCACTACACCACACTCACACACGCCCTAACACCACTCAAACACACGCCCCTACACAACAATACACATCACTACACCACGCCAACACACGCCCCTACACGCCACTACACAACCCTGCACACCACTACACGTCCCTACACACCCCTACACCGCACCAACACACGCCACTACACTACGCCCTTACACGCCTCTACTCGCCACTACACCACGCCACTATACGCCACTACACAACCCGGCACGCCCCTACACGCCACTATACGCCCCTACACGCCACTATACGCCCCTACACGCCACTATACGCCCCTACACGCCACTATACGCCCCTACACGCCACTACAAAACCCTGCACACCACTATACGCCACTACACGCCCCACACACACACCTACACGCCACTACACGCCCCTACATGCCACTACACGCACCTACACGCAACTACACACCCCTACACGCTACTATACGTCTCTACACTCCACTTCTCGCCCCTACACGACACTGCACGACACTACACGCTTCTATATGTCACTACACGTCCCTAAACGCCACTACACGCTACTACACACCCCTACCCGCCAATACACGCCCCTAATGACACTACACGCCCCTACACGCCCTTACAGGCCCCTACACGTTCCTACACGCCCCTACACGCCCTTACAAGCCCCTACACGTTCCTTCACGCCCTTACACGCCATAATACGCAACTACTCGCCCTTACACGCCCCTACATGCCACTACACGCCTCTACACGCCACTTCGCGACCCTACACAACCGTACACGCCACTACACCACACCTACACACGCCACTACACCACGCCCTACACGCCCCTACACGGCAGGTGGACGCAACAGGGACACAGGGAACAACCAAATTGATCAAACGAGGGACATGTTAACCCAAGTTCTGGAGGGATTCAGGAAGGAGATGCAGGAAATGAGGATTACAATTAACAAACTGCAAAGTGAGCTGACATCAGCAAGAGAGGAGATCAAATCCCTCACAGAAAAAAATAAAAAGACCGAGCATCAGATTATCATCCAAAGGGAAGGTGGGAATGTTACATTGGAAGGAAATGCCTCTGAACCTGAAACATTTGCAGACATACTGAAAAAGAGCTCAGAAGCAATGGACACAGTGAGGGAGGTAGCGATGCAAGCAGCCACCTCACAGGAAGCAGCAAGATGCACCACTCAGCTGCTGGAGAGAAAAAGATCAGTGGTAGTTGTAGGCATAAAAGAACAGGAAGGATCCAACAGGCAAGAATGGAATAGCAAGGATAGAGAGGCAGTACAGGGGCTACTGAAGGGGTTACAGATGGAAGGGGCTGAACGAAACATTGAGAAGGTTTTCAGGTTGGGCTGGTACAACAAGGACAGAAACCGACTTGTAAAGGTGGTGTTTACAAACGAAACCACGAAGGAGGATATTCTCGAAAGGAAGAGTCGACTGCAGCATGTGGAGGGATACAAGAAAGTATTCCTGCAGAGGGACAGGACGAAGGAGGAGAGAGCCAGGGCAGCAGAGGCAAGGAGGAAGCACAGGGAGGGAGAAGCAAACCAGGAAATCACAGCCCCCAACACAACAGTCCTAGAGACAAGAGGCGAACCCAAAACCAGCATCCCAGCAACACCAGAGGGGAGGGCAACCCCACCACCCCCCTCTGCATAGAAACCATCCCTTCCTTTCACCCTACCTGCCCCCACCCAACCTTCCCTCCCCCCCCCACCCCATTCTTACCCTGTCATCCCTTCCCCATTCCCATCATGTCCCCCCTCCCACCTTTCCCCCCCTGTCCCCCCTCCCCCTTCATCCCATACCCTCCCTATCCCTCCTCCCCCCTCACCCCGTATCCTCCATGTCCCCCCTATCTCCTTAACCCACACCTTACCTGTCCCCCCTTCCATGAAACCCCCACCCCTCACCCCAAACTCCCCTGAAACCCTGCAAACCACCTCACAGATCATCTCACCCACTGAAAAGCTTCCCACACCAGCAGAATGCTCGCCAAGAAAGGGACAAGAAAATGAACTGAAGAAAGTGAGCTTTAAGGCAATGTACACTAACATAGATGGAATTACTAATAAAACAAGTGAACTCGGAGAATGGGCACTAGAAGAAAACCCAGACATAATAGCACTCACAGAAACAAAGCTAACAAACACCATAACAAACGCAGTGTTTCCACAGGGCTACTATGTAGTGAGGAAAGAGAGAGAAGGGAGAGGAGGAGGTGGTGTAGCTTTGCTACTAAGAGAAGGTTGGAGTTTCGAAGAGATGGTAATTCAGAACTGTGAAGGTTTCAGTGACTACATATCAGGCACCATAGCAACTGGAGGACAGAAAATTATAGTAGTAGTCATATATAACCCCCCACCGAATGTCAGAAGACCCAGACAGGAATATGATAGAAACAACTTGGCCACCATCAATATAATAGAGAGAGCAGCTTCTGTGGCTAGCAGGAACGGATCCAGGCTACTAATCATGGGAGACTTCAACCATGGAAAGATAGATTGGGGGAACAGAGACCCACATGGAGGCTCAGATACATGGAGAGCTAAGCTGCTGGATGTGGCAACAAGAAACTTTCTAAGTCAACACGTCAAGGGACCGACAAGAACGAGAGGAGGGGATGAACCAGCCTTGCTTGATCTGATATTTACCCTAAATGAGTCGGATATAAGGGAAGTTAAGTTGGAAGCCCCCTTGGGAATGAGTGATCATAGTGTATTGAGCTTTGAGTACCTGGTTGAGCTAGGAATTATCACCCCCAAAAAAGAACTGGGAAACAAAGGGCTGGCGTACCGAAAGGGAAACTACGAGGAGATGAATAAATTCCTATGGGATATACATTGGGACACAGAACTCGGAACTAAGTCTGTACAAGACATGATGGACTATGTCACCCAAAAATGTCAGGAGGCTGTAAACAGGTTTGTCCCAGCCCAACAGGAAAAAACAGAGAAGCAAAGGAAGAATCCGTGGTTTAATAGGGAATGTATGAAAGCAAAGGAGCTGAACAAAAGGGCATGGAGGAACTTCCGTAATAACAGAACACCAGAAAGTAGAGAGAGATACCAGAGAACCAGGAACGAGTATGTTAGTGTGAGAAGAGCAGCTGAGAAAAGGTATGAAAATGATATAGCTAATAAAGCCAAGACCGAACCAAAGCTACTACACAGTCACATCAGGAGAAAGACAACAGTGAAGGAACAGGTGATGAAACTTAGGGTGGGCGAGGACAGGTACACAGAGAATGACAAAGAGATGTGTGAAGAACTCAACAAAAGGTTCCAGGAGGTCTTTACAATAGAACAGGGAGAAGTCACGGTGCTAGGAGAGGTGGCAGCAAACCAGGTGACCTTGGAAAGGTTCGAAATTACAAGAGATGAGGTCAAGAAGCACCTATTGGGGCTGGATGTGAGAAAAGCTGTTGGGCCGGATGGAATCTCACCATGGGTATTGAAAGAGTGTGCAGGAGCACTTAGCTTGCCACTCTCCATAGTGTATAGTAGGTCACTGGAAACGGGAGACCTACCAGAAGTATGGAAGACTGCTAATGTAGTACCAATATTTAAAAAGGGTGACAGACAAGAGGCACTGAACTACAGGCCAGTGTCCTTAACTTGTATACCATGCAAGGTGATGGAGAAGATTGTGAGAAAAAACCTAGTAACACATCTGGAGAGAAGAGACTTCGTGACAACCCATCAACATGGGTTCAGGGAGGGTAAATCTTGCCTTACAGGCTTGATAGAATTCTATGATCAGGTGACAAAGATTAAGCAAGAAAGAGAAGGATGGGCGGACTGCATTTTTTTGGACTGTCGGAAAGCCTTTGACACAGTACCCCATAAAAGGTTGATGCATAAGCTGGAGAAACAGGCAGGAGTAACTGGTAGGGCGCTCCAGTGGATAAGGGAGTACCTAAGCAATAGGAAGCAGAGAGTTATAGTGAGGGGTGAGACCTCAGAATGGCGGGAAGTCACCAGTGGAGTCCCACAGGGCTCTGTGCTTGGACCTATCCTGTTTCTGATATACGTAAATGATCTCCCAGAGGGTATAGACTCATTCCTCTCAATGTTTGCTGACGACGCCAAAATTATGAGAAGGATTAAGACAGAGGAGGACAGCTTGAGGCTTCAAGAAGACCTGGACAAGCTGCAGGAATGGTCGAACAAATGGATGTTAGAGTTTAACCCAAGCAAATGTAATGTAATGAAGATAGGAGTAGGAAGCAGGAGACCAGATACAAGGTATCACTTGGGAGATGAAATACATCAAGAGTCAGAGAGAGAGAAAGACCTGGGGGTTGATATCACGCCAGACCTGTCCCCTGAAGCTCATATCAAGAGGATAACATCGGCAGCATATGCCAGGTTGGCTAACATAAGAACGGCCTTTAGAAACTTGTGTAAGGAATCTTTCAGAACATTATATACCACATATGTCAGACCAATCCTGGAGTATGCGGCTCCAGCATGGAGTCCATATCTAGTCAAGCATAAGACTAAACTGGAAAAGGTTCAAAGGTTTGCCACCAGACTAGTACCCGAGCTGAGAGGTATGAGCTACGAAGAGAGACTACGGGAATTGAACCTCACTTCGTTGGAAGACAGAAGAGTTAGGGGGGACATGATCACCACATTCAAGATTCTCAAGGGAATCGACAGGGTTGATAAAGATAGGCTATTTAACACAAGGGGCACACGCACTAGGGGACACAGGTGGAAACTGAGTGCCCAAATGAGCCACAGAGATATTAGAAAGAACTTTTTTAGTGTCAGAGTGGTTGACAAATGGAATGCATTAGGAAGCAATGTGGTGGAGGCTGACTCCATACACAGTTTCAAGTGTAGACATGATAGAGCCCAATAGGCTCAGGGACCTGTACACCTGTTGATTGACGGTTGAGAGGCGGGACCAAAGAGCCAGAGTTCAACCTCCGCAAGCACAACTAGGTGAGTACAACTAGGTGAGTACACACACACACACACACACACACACACACACACACACACACACACACACACACACAGTGTCAGGAAGCAAAGGTGAGAAGCAGGAGGGAGTGGAGGAAGTACAGAAGACAAAGGACAGAGGACAACAGGATTAGATGTAACAGAGCTAGGAATGATTACATTAACATAAGACGAGTGTCGGAAAGAAATTATGAGAATGATATTGCAGTCAAAGCGAAATAAGCAACCAAAATTACTACATAGCCATATAAGAAGGAAGATGTCGGTAAATGACCAAGTGACAAGACTGAGGAAAACAGAAGGGGCATATACAGAAAGCGACAAGGAAATCTGCGAGGTACTGAATGCAAAATTCCATGGAGTGTTCACAACCGAGCCTGAGCAGCTCCCATTGCTAGAAGAGATTACCCAAGATGAAAGACTATCAGATATAGAGGTGACAGCAGAGGATGTAATGAAACAGTTGACAACACTGGATGCAAATAAAGCTGTTGGACCAGACAATGTATCACCGTGGGTACTTAAAGAGGCAGCGCAGGCTCTCAGCGTGCCTCTGGCAATGATCTTTAATGAGTCACTTATGTCGGGAGAATTGCCCAGTTGCTGGAAGGAGGCAAATGTCGTACCGATTTTCAAAAAAGGTGATAGGGAGGAGGCACTTAACTACAGACCCGTATCACTGACAAGCATCCCCTGCAAAATACTTGAAAGAATAATTAGGCTAAGACTTGTTGAGCACCTGGAGAGCATTGGGTTTGTAAACAAGCACCAACATGGGTTCTGGACAGGGAAATCATGCCTAACAAATCTTTTAGAATTCTGTGATAAAGTAACAAGGATAAGGCAGGACAGAGAAGGCTGGGCAGACTGCATATTTCTTGACTGCCAAAAGGCCTTTGATACGGTACCGCACATGAGACTGCTATACAAACTTGAGAGGCAGGCAGGAGTAAGCGGAAAGGCCCTAGTATGGGTGAAGAACTACCTAACAGGAAGGAGCCAGAGGGTAATGGTAAGGGGCGAAAAGTCGGACTGGCGAACAGTAACAAGTGGAGTACCTCAAGGATCGGTGCTGGGACCAATCCTCTTTCTAATTTACGTAAATGATATGTTTACAGGAGTGGAATCATACATGTCAATGTTTGCAGATGACGCAAAATTAATGAGAAGAGTTGTGACAGACGAGGATTGTAGGATCCTCCAAGAGGAATTAAACAGGCTGCAGAGATGGTCAGGGAAATGGCTACTGGAGTTTAACACCAGTAAATGTAAAGTTATGGAAATGGGATCAGGTGACAGGAGACCAAAGGGACAGTACACAATGAAGGGGAACAGCCTACCTGTAACGATTCGAGAAAGAGACCTGGGAGTGGATGTGACACCTAATCTAACTCCTGAGGCACATATAAATAGGATAACGACAGCAGCGTACTCTACACTGGCGAAAATTAGAACTTCATTCAGAAACCTAAATGAGGAAGCTTTTAGGGCGCTTTACACTGCCTACGTGAGACCCGTCTTAGAGTATGCCGCGCCATCATGGAGCCCCCACCTGAAGAAACACAAAGAAACTGGAGAAGGTTCAGAGGTTTACGACGGGTCTTGTCCCAGAGTCACGAGGGATGGGATATGAAGAGCGGCTGAAGGAACTGAACCTTACGACACTAGAGAAAAGAAGGGAGAGAGGAGATATGATAGGGACATATAAAAAACTCAGGGGAATTGACAAAGTGGAAATAGATGAAATGTTCACATGTAATAATAACAGAACGAGGGGACATGGGTGGAAACTGGAAACTCAGATGAGTCACAGAGATGTTAGGAAGTTTTCTTTTAGCGTGAGAGTAGTAGAAAAATGGAATGCACTTGGGGAACAGGTTGTGGAAGCAAATACTATTCATACTTTTAAAACTAGGTATGATAGGGAAATGGGACAGGAGTCATTGCTGTAAACAACCGATAGCTGGAAAGGCGGGCTCCAAGAGTCAATGCTCGATCCTGCAAGCACATATAGGTGAGTATATAGGTGAGTACACACACCGACACACACACCCACACACCGACACACACACACACACACACACACACCTCGTAGGTGTGTGTGATGGGGCAAAGGGCAAATGGGCAAAGTTTCTTTCACCCTAAGTGCCCCTGTTACCTAGCAGTAAATGGGTACCTGGGAGTTAGTCAGCTGTCACGGGCTGCTTCCTGGGGTGTGTGTGTGTGTGTGTGTGGTGTGAAAAAAAAAAAAGTAGTTAGTAAACAGTTGATTGACAGTTGAGAGGCGGGCCGAAAGAGCAAAGCTCAACCCCCGCAAAAACACAACTAGTAAACACACACACACACACACACACACACAAACACACACACACACACACACACACACACACACACACCGACACACACACCCACACACCGACACACACACACACACACACACACACACACACACACACACACACACACACACACACACACACACACACACACACACACACTGTTGGGGTTTCACCTCACTATTCTTACTCTGGGGTGAGCAATAGTTATGCTCAAGGTCACTCACCGTAGCCCTGCGGGTCTTCACTCGATCCTCACGGCGCCACTGCACGCCAGGAGAGTCTCCCAGTCAATCTCAACAGCCTCTGATTGAGAAGGAGTGGGAACACGACTCGTTCACTTGACTGTCATGTGCCCTCCCCAACAATCGGGCTCTACGGTTAACCACAAGGTCGCCAACTGGTGTTTTAGGTGGCCAGTAACACCTCAGTGGACTGGTTGAATTTGTGGTAGCCTTGGCAAGGTCACACTCAATAGATCAGGAGTTCAGGCAGGTATGTACTCTTATCACTCTATGCTTTCAGTATAATATAGCCACAAGATCAATGGAGGGAATGATATAAACACAATGGTAATTTTGTATTTTACTTAAAATGTATGAAAGATGTCACAAGGCCAAACAATAATAAATAAATCAACTGATCCTGGCAGCGGCCGGTAGTTCCCACGAATAGTATGCACTCACTAAGTGGCAACACCTCCCCTCCTCATCAAGTGTCAAGAACAGCTGATCGCCTGGCCCCCCGCGCGAAAGCTTATTGCTTGTTTTCTAGATTCACGCGCGCTGTTTCTTTAAGTTCTCCAATATTACCAGAAACTCGCACACTCGATATTGGCACAACAGCACGTATTACTTAGTTACACTATACTCGGGCTCAAACAGTCGTTTCTACAATCAATGCTACAATGACTCACTGTAATGGTCTTACATTGCCCTTCATTCAACAATATATTATGAAATATTAACACTGGAGTTTTCAGTACTTTCTCTCGTGGGCGATAACGCAATAATTCACTGTACTCACAAATGATTAATCACTGCTTGAACATAGACATATATAACGTATATAAATCAAACATCAATACATGGAAAATGAATAGTTTCTGGGCACGTAGCCTAACCTCCAAATACTGGCATAATATTATATATAATTTATCACTATATGTTCACATCAAAATCTCTAGAAAGATATACACAACACAGTAAATTTATCACTTGTTCCTGGTGCCTGTACACACCAATAATCAACATAAGTATTATAAGTACTCTTGATAGTACTACACGGCAAACTGGTGCCTTACTGTGACACGGGTGAGACTTGCTCACGACATATAAAATCCTCAGGCTAGATAATATAGCCGAATAACATAGCTAACTAAAGGGGAATGGGGAGGGAACTAGAAACACCTACTTCAACCTATCCTCCGATGAGATTCGAGATGTAGCTCCTGGTCCTCGTGTCGGGAACGCCCCCACACGACACGTCGTCGTGTCCTACCGGAACCACTCGTCGTCCCACCGTTTAGCGCGTCGTCTCCGTGCCTTCTTCCTCTGCAGGTCCGTGCTCCTTCCTGACTTCTTGAAGGGTTGGAGTCGGTCTCCTGGCCGTCGTCTTCTTCCAACAACGGCTGCCGCCTACGTTTCAGCTGCAGTCGTTCGGATTCCCCAAATAGTCCTCTCCTTCCTCAGCTACCCAGTGGCTCTGTCAGCCACTACGCTGTCACGAACTGGTGAACTGCCACAGACGTCACTGCACAGCTTCACTGCTTCTTGCACAGTAGCTGACTGGAGCACTTGTTGCTCAAATAACCGTCGATTCCCTCTCTGGTTCAACACATGAACTAGGGAAGACCTCACAGAGTACTGGCAGACTTCAGGTGACGCGTAAATCCACAGGAGCGGGAAACAACTGTCAAACTGACAGGACCAATCGTCGCACGTCCAACCTCGTTGACGTGTCGTGTCTGACTGATGTCGCCAGCGCGGCGCGCGGCCTGGACCCCTTCCTTCGTGACGTCACTTTCGCTACGTGAAGTTTTCATTGGCTCCCGGTGCCACATTGCTGTCGGTGACCAATCCGGTGCCACTGACGTCACACGGTTTTGGCGGGGAATCAGGAAGGCCAGCGCCATCTTGGCTCCCTAAAGGGCCTATACCACAGGCCAAAATATTACTATTTCACAAATTTCTCGGCTCTCCGAGAACACTTCACTCTCTCCCATATATCAAATTGTAGCCTGCTACGTAGAGAACGCTTGGGAAAAGTAGACATGACTCTTACTGCAGGTGTGGGAGAATTATAAGGGGGGGAACACCGTCACATACCCCTCCCCTTAAAATAAGAGTCATGTCTGGTTAGTGTATGCGGGATAGGGCATCCGCTACTACGTCGTCCTTCCCCTTGATGTGCTTGATCTTGATCTTTGTCAGACTCTCAGTGTCGGTGAGATGGGTGCCCTCCGCCCTGGACCACTTTCCTTCCTCCTCCGGGAATTCTCGGTCCCCCTGTACACACAGAACCGTCTTCCGCTGGGGTTCTCGGGACACTGTTCCGTCCTGCCTGGCGGCTCTTCCTTCCACAGTGAAGAAAGGTCTCAGGCGGTCTACGTGACACACCTGTTTCTTTCGGGGTCTTTCCGGCTTCCCAATCTCGTACGACACTGGACCCAACCGTCGCAGCACTCGGTATGGTCTCTCGAACCGCGTTTTGGTCACCCTACCTTTACCTGGCAGCACCACCATTACTTGGGATCCGACCTGAAAATCCCTCTGTGCAGCTCTCCCGTCGTACCACTCCGACATCTTACGCTGCGCCTCCTTCAGGTGTTTCCCAGCCAGTTCCTTCGTTAGGGTGAGACGTTCTCTGAACTTCTGGACATATTCAATCACCATTCCCACGGTCGCTCCTGGTGTCCATCGTTCCTTCAGCATGGATAGCATGGCATATATAATATAGATAAAAGGAAAGTAAGCCTTCTCAGGACCCACACGTCCTCCTTCGGCCTCACTAACCAATTCGGGGAACTCCTCTTGCTGCAACTCTCCGAGACGGGTGCGGTCTACCCCTAGAGAACTGGTGAGGGTCACCTGCAACTCACCCTTCGGGCTACCTTCGCCCTCCGCTCGTCCTCCGGGTCCTACGAAGAGGTGATCTGTTCCCAGGCTGTCGGACGTCTCCTCAGCCCCATCAGATCCACAACCTCCTGGTTCTTCGCGTTGTCTCGGTGTCACAGCACAAACTGGGATCGCCACCGGTGCGATTCCCTTCTCGCCCCCGCAGGCGTTCAACTCTCCGCCTGTCTCCTTGTATTGTTCTAGGCAGTCTTCGCCCTTCACGAGATGCGGGAGGACATATCCTCCACACGCGTCATTCCCAAAGATGACCTGGGCCTCCATCTTGGGCATTGATGTACAGACTCCCACCACTAGGGTCTGGCAGCCATAGTCGGAATTCAAAGTTACCTGGTGTAGGGGCATCCTCACTGGGCCTCCCACAGTGGTCACACTTGCCACCCCCACACTGGTACTCTAGTAACCCTCGGGGAACAGGGTTTCACTTACCAGGGTGAAATCAGCCCCGGTGTCTCTTAGCATCTTCACTGGGATGGGGTCTGCGACCCCCATCCTTACGGTTCCTTGACACATGAATGGGTGAACTTTCTTCTCCCCATTCAGCACCGGTTCATCCCGCACTCCCTCGGCCCTCTGGTCCTCGAACATCACTAAAGCAACGTGTCCCCGCTGCTTAAAGCGTCTGCATTCCCGCGCGACGTGTCCGATTTTCCCGCAGTTGTAGCAGCGGACCCTCGGCGGAGACCATCCGCCACCGCTCGCCTTAGCACTGCCTTCAGAGGCCGTCGCTCCCTGTGTCCTTCTCGCCTCACTTGTCGTTTCCTTCGTTGCAGTAACCACTCCCAAGCTTTCAGCTTCGTTCTCCTCTATCGGCTCTACAGCACCTTTGGTTCCTCTGTCGTCCCATCTCGAGCGGCCTGACTTGGGAGAACTCGCTTCTGTCCTCCATCCATCCGTCCTCCTATAATTCCTACTGCTTCCGGAGTACACGGGTGATCGGTGCTGTCCCTCTCGGCTTGGGCGTAGTGCTTCCTCTAACATGTCGGCCCGGTCGGCTGCGGCCCTCAGGTTCTTTATGTCCGCCTCCTTTATCCTCATCCTGATCTCAGGAGAGAGCACGGACATAAACTTTTCCATGGCCATTAGTTCCTTGACCTCTTCGACCGACCTCGCTTCTTCAGAGTTCAGCCACTTAAGGAGCTTTCTTTCTATGTCCCTCGCCGTCTCCGCATACGATTTTCCTGGTGACCGGGTACATTCTCTAAACCTCTTCCGGTAACACTCCGGCGTGAGCTTGAAGGAACGGAGCACAGCTCGTTTTACCGCATCGTAGTTGGTGCATTCTTGGAAGTCGAGCCTAGTGAAGGCTTCGCGAGCTTCACCTGTGAGCCTCCCTTGCACTAACTCCGCCCACTCCGCCCTCGGCCACCTCTTCAGAGCAGCAACTCTCTCAAAGTGATCGAAGAAACTTTCGGCTTCACTAGGCACAAAGACCGGCAGGTCTCGTTCCCTCACTCGTCGGTCTTCCTGTGGCGGCGGAGCAGGTGCACCTAGTCCCAGTTCAGCTCGCTTCAGCTCCAACTCCTGGTTGGCTTCTATTTCCAATTGTCTCAGCCTAACTTCTCGCTCGTGTTCTTCCCTGCGTAGCTGTGCTTCTCGTTCCTCACGCTTCAGCTGTGCTTCTCGCTCTTGCTCTTCTTTGCGCTGTTGTGCTTCTCGCTCTTCTTTGCGCTGTTGTGCTTCTCGCTCTTCTTTGCGCTGCTGTGCCTCTTCTCTCCTCAGCTGCGCTTCTCTCTCTTCTCTGCGCTGCTGTGCTTCTCGCTCTTCTTTGCGCTGTTGTGCTTCTCGCTCTTCTTTGCGCTGTTGTGCTTCTCGCTCTTCTTTGCGCTGTTGTGCTTCCAGTTGCAGCTTCATTATTTCCAGCTTAATGCTGTGCCTGCTGCCGCTGGATCCCCTGCTGCTTCCACCAATACTCAGGTGTTCACCCACACTGGCAGGTGTTTGGGGCCGTTCCTCCCCCAAGGCTTCATCTCGTGCCCTGAGCTGAGCCATTATCTCTAGTCTTTTTTCACCAACTCTGGCAGATCTCAGCTTTACTCCAAAATGATCCGCTATTACCTGTAGCTGTGCCTTGGTGCACTCTTCCAGCACCTGTTCATCTCGAGTGTCAATAAACTTGGTTACTTTATCATCCTCCATCTTGTGCTATGAGTGATAACCTGCATCTGATCTCTAACACCACTGCCAAGTATCACCACTGCAACCTTTACTTCGATCGTATCCTGGCAAGGTCGCCAATGTTGGGGTTTCACCTCACTCTATTCTTACTCTGGGATGAACAATAGTTATGCTCAAGGTCGCTCACCGTAGCCCTGCGGGTCTTCACTCGATCCTCACGGCGCCACTGCACGCCAGGAGAGTCTCCCAGTCAATCTCAACGGCCTCTGATTGAGAAGGAGTGGGAACACGACTCGTTCACTTGACTGTCATGTGCCCTCCCCAACAATCGGGCTCTACGGTTAACCACAAGGTCGCCAACTGGTGTTTTAGGTGGCCAGTAACACCTCAGTGGACTGGTTGAATTTGTGGTAGCCTTGGCAAGGTCACACTCAATAGATCAGGAGTTCAGGCAGGTATGTACTCTTATCACTCTATGCTTTCAGTATAATATAGCCACAAGATCAATGGAGGGAATGATATAAACACAACGGTAATTTTGTATTTTACTTAAAATGTATGAAAGATGTCACAAGGCCAAACAATAATAAATAAATCAACTGATCCTGGCAGCGACCGGTAGTTCCCACGAATAGTATGCACTCACTAAGTGGCAACACCTCCCCTCCTCATCAAGTGTCAAGAACAGCTGATCGCCTGGCCCCCCGCGCGAAAGCTTATTGCTTGTTTTCTAGATTCACGCGCGCTGTTTCTTTAAGTTCTCCAATATTACCAGAAACTCGCACACTCGATATTGGCACAATAGCACGTATTACTTAGTTACACTATACTCGGGCTCAAACAGTCGTTTCTACAATCAATGCTACAATGACTCACTGTAATGGTCTTACATTGCCCTTCATTCAACAATATATTATGAAATATTAACACTGGAGTTTTCAGTACTTTCTCTCGTGGGCGATAACTCAATAATTCACTGTACTCACAAATGATTAATCACTGCTTGAACATAGACATATATAACGTATATAAATCAAACATCAATTGTCGTGACGCTGAACCCCGGTTCATTCCGAACACAGCGATTACACAACACATAACACCTTGCCTCAGCAACCGTTACTACCACCGTGTACTCCTACACACACCGGACCCTTGAGGCGTACCACTAGGTTTGTACTGGAACACAATGAATGAACATACGGAAGGTATTTAAAGGCCGTCGGGTTTTGTCATTTAATTACAAAGAATAGACTCTGACAAATAATACTATATTAATTAACATACTCTATTAGGTCAATACACTTCCAATACCCATAGACCACTTGACCTCCACGATCACCACACACACTCGTAACTTCTGCCTAAGTCCCTAATACGGAATGATTACTACAACGCTCCACACCCGGTTAGTCTTTCATTCAATACTCACATACTGCAGACTTAACTTCGTCACTAAGATCACATCAGGTTCTCGCATAGCTGTCTGCTACACTTCGCTGCTGCCACAAACGGAGATGCGGAGGACTCCCCAGTTCCACTCCCACAATCAGACTGACTCCAGTCAGCCATCTCCCTCAACCATTTCACCCCACCTCTCAAGGAAGGTATAATCCGATTAACCTTATCCCTAGAGAGGTAATCTTGTTCCTAGAAGCCTGACGAAGAATAATTCCTCTTTCCAGGAATTATTAATTTGGCTAAACAGCTTCGGTCTTAATCCATTGACCTTTCTTAGATATGTGATCCATAGTCTGTCTACTTACATGTACTTTCAATCATCATTCGTTAAGTGTTGTAGTAATGATCCTCTAGCTAATAATTCCTACTAACTTGTGGATTACAACACCACTCCCCTCCTTAAACACGCATATGTCCCCATATGCATCATTGCAATGGTTCCATTAGTGTAAGGACCTGGAGGATGCACCCACCATATGTGTACAACTAAAAAATCATCCAATAAGTTCATCATACACACAATGAAATACATTAAAATTTTCCCCGACATAACTCACAACACTTCTCCAACATATACATTATATTCACATCATAGCACAGGTAAAATAGTCTGTAATAATTTTTCCCATCTCCAACAATGCACATATACCTAAACTGCTGACATATAATTACATACAAACATAACCATAAAATTACATGGACCAGAATGCTGGCACTTAAACAGAAATGACACTAGTCATTAATATATACACAACACATATATATCTAAGGTTCTTCATCCTTAGTAATTATAATTTAACATCTTGCCCTGTACTGTTGACATAAGGGCTTACAATGATCACACAATGTTTCACTGGCCTCCTCCACAATTGGCAGCATCACTTCTCTTGTCTTCGTGTCCCATGGTTGCTAGGTCATAGATCCTCCATGACCCAGACAAAACCCAGGCTGTCCAGCCTGGTGAATGTTGTCAATGTCCCATCGTTGCTCTGAGCTAACGTGATCCTGGCCTCCAGAGCAACGGAGATTTCTACCCCAGGGTCATGTTCCCTTGGGTTTGTGCTGACGTCTCGTTCCAGGGCACCAATCCCAGAACGCTGTAGATCCCTCACAGCTCTCTGGACTAGGCCCATCCGCCCAGAGTGTGTCCACCTGTATTCACACCTTCCCGACCGCTGTACCTGCAAAATATTCCCTCAGAGCCCCCTGGCTCGATCCCATTATTACATAACCCCCTCGGCTCCTTACTCTCTCCCCGTATATAGCCTGAGCGCAGCTGCAAAACCATTGCAGCTGGCCCTTATCCCTGCTTTGATGTCAGGGGGCGAATTTCGCCTATAACGTCACGTTGGCTTCACTTCCACCCCCCTTTTTTTTCTAGAATAACTGAGTGTAGCCTCATAGCTTCCCTTCTACTCTACCTGAAGCTCTGTGACATGATCCCGGGGGACCTTCTCAATCCTAACACTCAGTAATGGTGCCGATGAGGTAATATACAGTATATACATACACATACATTATCACAATAAATACCTCATTAAAATAATTTCACACTTATGTCACTAAAACATCATACTGCCACTGGCTCGCCTCTAGCGAGATTCCTGTAACAACTTAATAAGAAATTAGTATATCTACTTCGCTCGTCCACTGCAACCACCAACACCTGAAATTTTGAAATTCTACATTATAATCTTATCCATAAGACTTACCCACTCCGACACACCATCACCTCTGGTCAACCCAACCACTGATGACCTCATTATAACACCACACTCCATACCAGGCGTCCAAACGCCACAACACTACACCACCCACTACACATGCTACTCTACACCACACTCTTCACACTACCCCACACTCTACAAAACTACCATGCCCATGCACCACTACACACCACACTCTACACACTACCCCACACTCTACACACTACCATGCCCATGCACCACTCAACACCACACTCTACACACTACCCCACACTCTACACACTACCCCACACTCTACAAAACTACCATGGCCATGCACTACTCTACAGTACATACTATGCTCCTTCTGTGTTCATGACCCCACGAGAGCGGGTCGGATAGCGATGTGTCACCGTCGCCTGTGGACTTTGTCCTCGGTCCTGCGAAGGCTGCTCTGTGTTATCTACCCTTGATTGCCAACTCCTCGTACCCCTACCTATGTCCTCAGCCGCTGGTGTGCTCTCCCCTGGCACACTCCCCGTAGGGTATGGCTCCTCACTTGCCTGACCGGTCAGTGTATAGACGCGGTCTGGGTGACAGGAGAACACGTGCCCTGTGTTTAGCACCTTAACCTTCACTTCTGCATTCTTTTTGCTAATTACCCGACATGGCCCCACAAACTTGGGTGCCAACTTACCTTCTGCCTGAGCGTGCATCTGCTTCACGAATACCCTATCACCTTCATTGATCACCTTTGCTTGGACCTTGTTCCGCGCATTATAATATGCCTCTGCTACCTCTGTCGACTTTCTTAAATGTAGTTTCACCAAGTCAAAGGCCTTGGTTGCTCGCCTACAGACAACACTTTTGAAGTCTAACGCATAGCATGGCGGTTGCTTGCTTGTGAACGTCGTGAACGGAAGTCGGGGATCGAACCCATGCAACAAAAAATGCGGGGTTTCTCCCACCGACCTATTGAACGCCGTGTTGAGCGCCGACTCCACCATCGACAAACTCTGATCCCATGCAAGCACATCATCAGCAGCCAAATGCCGCAGAATACTGATTACTTCAGCATTGTGTCTTTCAACCAAACCATTCGCCGATGGTCGATATGCCAGCACTGGAGTATGTTTGAATTGATACACACTCGCGATGCTTTGAAATACTTGATTGATAAACTCTGACCCTTGGTCTGACACAACTTGTTGAGGAGCCCCAAACCTGGTTAACACACTTTCCACCATGGCCTGGGTCACATCCTCTGCCGACTTAGAACGGAGTGCACTCACCACAGTGAACCGTGTGAGTGCATCCACTGCTACAAATATGTACCTCGCCCCTGAATGAGCTTGTGGTAGCGGCCCAATGAGATCTATGTGTACTCTCTCGAAGGGAGTACTCACCTCCGGCCACCTACGCAAAGGTTCCGCCCCCAACCTATGTGCCTTGTACCTCAGACAACTGTCACAAGAGGCTACATAGACCTTGATATCTTTACCCATGGATGGCCAATAGAACCTTTGACGTGCCCTCTGCAACGTCTTGGACTCCCCTCCATGGCCTGCTGCTGGGATGTTATGACACAGATACATTGCAGTCCTCTGGAACTCCGGTGTCAAGACTGCCTGGTATACTGGTTCAGACCGTATACCCGAAACCCTACCAAGATGATACAACACCTCATCTTCAACCACAAACTCATCCACTGGGGCTGGAAGTGACTTCCTCAACTCCGCACGCTGACCCCTCAAAAACTTCCTTACCTCCCCCCACAGGGGGTGACCTTCCTGACTCCGTATCAACTCCCTCACATTCCACGACACATCTTCCTCCCCCCTTTCACTCACCACTGCTACATTGTGACACCTTGACAACGCGTCAGCGACCACATTGCTTTTCCCTGGTACATGTTCAAAGTTTGTAATGTTAAACTCTGAGAGCGAGGTAACCCACCGTGCCAGCCGCTGACAAGGCTCCTTGGACTCGAACACATACTTAAGGGGTTTGTGATCGCTTCTGAGCCAAATTTCATGTCCAAGCAAGATGTACCGGTTTCGTTGTAATATGAATGTGATCGCTAGCGCTTCCCTCTCAATCGTACTATAGTTCCTCTCTGCAGGACATAGTACTCGTGAACAAAATGCAATGGGACGCTCCCGTCCTCGCTCATCCACCTGAGCTACCACACCACCTATCGCTGCGCCAGAAGCATCCGCATACACCAGAAACGGTTTGCTAAAATCTGGGTGCGCCAAGATACTGCGAGAGCTGACAGCAGCCCTCAGTACCTGGAACGCCTGCTGTTGTTCCTTCCCCCACACGAACTCTGCAAGTCCACTGATCTGATGTAATGGTCTTGCAATTTTTGAAAAATCTTTAATAAATCGCCGATAATAGCTAACCAACCCCAGGAAAGATTTGCACTCTTTCTTGTTCTGTGGAACTGGGAACTCTTGAATATCCCTGGTTTTATCTGGCAATGGACTGATACCCATCCGGCCCACTGTATGACCCAGGAATGTTACCGATTCTCCAAAAAAACTGCATTTTTCGAAATTCACTTTGAGGTTGTGTGACCTCAACCTTAGCAAGAGTTTCCTCAAATTATGCATGTGCTCCTCTAATGACTTTCCCAGCACGATTACGTCATCGAGGTACAGCAACGCTGTGGGACCTATCAACCCCGATAATACACTCATCATTAGCCTACTGAACACAGCAGGTGCTGACTTCAACCCGAAAGGAAGTCGTTTATATTGCCAGAGCTCGTTGCACGCACTAAACGCTGTGATTTCCCTCGACTCTTCCTCCAGCGGTATCTGGTGATACCCACTGAGCAGGTCTAATGTGGTAAAATATTGTGTACCCTTCAAGTGTGTCAATGTGTCCTGTATGTTAGGTAATGGGTATGCTTCGTCTTTCGTCAGCTTGTTTATTCTGCGGAAATCTACGCATAACCTCACTCCCCCATTCTTTTTCCTGACTACTACGAGAGGGCTGTGCCACGGTGAACTGGATGGTTCAATGATATCATGCTCCCTTAGCTGGCTTATCTCCTCTTTCACCTCCCTCTGGTGTGCCACTGGTATGCTATATGCTCTCGTATATACTGGATGTGCGCCCTCTACGTCAATTCTATGTGCTCCTTGAGTAATGCACCCTGGGGGTTCCCCTCTCAACGCAAAAACATCCGGGAACTCCCTGACTAAGCCCCTTAAGGCTTCCTTAACCTCCCTTTCCATGGACATCCTATCCACTATTCCCATTAATTTATCCATTCTATCCTCATCGCCCTCACTCTGACTTACTGACATGGCTGCAATAATCTCCTCCACAGGGTGCCCCCACGCTACCTGTGTATGCCTACTCAAGGTGACTGGCCACCGAGAGGGATTAAAAACCCTCAAACGAATTACCCCTTCATTTATGTCTTCAATAGTCTCCATTATCACCAACCCTGCTGGATTATCCAATGGCTCAATTTGCACAACGTCTACTCCCTTGGCTTTACATGCCATTTTAATCACTAAGGACGCTTCTCCCGGAATGGTGACATCCTTGGGTACCGTGACTGCCCACTGTATATTCTGGTCCCCAGCCGAGTTACCACAGTTACCCCTCACTACTGCTACTCCTTCTCTACTCCTCACCTTGTTAACGTCTACCGCTTGACCCCCACATACCAATTTATTCCCCCTTGCGCTGAACGCTATGGTACATGAGTATTTTTCGAGGAAATCAATTCCCAAGATAATGTTGGTATGTTTCAGCCCTATATCTTGTATTACTACAAAACTATGTTTAAACCATCTATCTTCTAGCTGGAAATCCACAGTTGTCTCACCCAACACCCGCAACGCATTATCCCCCACCGCCGTTAATCTCCTGTTGTTAGGTATCAGCCTGACGTCTGATCCTAACACGCTACGACTCATGATGGACACGGAAGCACCGGTGTCCACCAAGGCTGTATAGATAGTGCCCTTTAACCGTAAATGCACCTTTATGGGATGACCCGACCCGACGGTACACAACCACTGTCCGCCACCCCCTACTGTACACACTGGGTAATTAGGCGGAACAAAAAGCTTACACTGCCAGGCCACGTGACTACCGTCACCACACAGCTTACACACTTTTGTCTGCTTAGGTCGTTCTGGCTCGTGTTTACCTGCAGTGTACCCCGTTCCCCGGGGATACCCTCTACCGGTACCCTGGTTCTGGTGGTACATTCCTGTTGCTCCCTGAGCAGGCGAGTATCGTGGTGGAGCAGGAGTGAACCTGCCTCCACGTGCCCCTTGATTATAGCCTCCTCGCTGCCCACGAGTACCCTGATGGGGTCCCCACGACACCCCACTCGTATTGTGTCCCTGGAACACCCTTGGCTCCCAGCCCTTATTATTGTTACGTCGAGGAGCACCTCGCCCCTTGCCCTTGGAATGTGTGACCCCCGCCGCGGGTCCATCCTCCACTGGCTGAGCTACTGGGGCCCAGAGCTGAGCCTGTCTCTCTTGCGTGTCTGCAAGATTTGCCTGTTCCTTAGGGGACACTTCTTTGAAAATGTCATCCTCTGTCAGTTTATGTGTCGGGCTATTCTCCGCCCAAAACACTGCATGTTTCACCGCTTCCTTAAAAGACTTAGCTTCCCTGCAGTGTAACGCACTTTCCCGCGGTAATGCACCGAAAAAAACACTCCGTTGCATAGAATCTCTTACTACCCCCGTGAACTGCGTTTCCGTCCGCTCAATCACATCACCCAAGAGTCTTATTCTATGACCAAACGCCCTTAATTGTTCCCCTGGTTCTCGTTTAAGTGCAGCTAACTGAGCCTTTAGTTCTACTGCATCGTGCTGCACATCGTAATGATCTATCAGTTCCTGCTTAAACTCGCTATAACTATTTATTTCTCTAATTTCCGCCGAGTTGAGCAGGGTCTTTGCTTCCCCTTTCACCTTGGAATATGCCAATGCAATCTTTGCCTGATCCGACCATGACCCCACACTAGTCGCCTTCTCTAGAGCAAAGAAAAATGTTCTAATATCCGTCAGTAACTGACCTTTCGAATCCCGTTTGGCGCCCCAAAACGTGGGTATGTCTCCATATACCTTAGGTCCTGCGTTAGTCGTCTCATGCGTGCTCAACACATTTTTCAACCACTGTGCAACCTGCCCAATTGTCTCTGACGCTGCCGCCTGCGCCGTAAGCAACGCCGCCGTGTTATCACCACTCTCACCCTGACCGACATTACTCGTGGCCTGGCCACTGGCGCCCCTATTACTACCCGTACCCGTCATGGCTACTCGCCCCTTATGTGCTCGTGTATGAACCAGCTTGACGCTTTACCGTACAGTAACCTTACTTGGCCTTATTCCCTTAATCTCACTAGAATCACTTATAATTTTAAGCCTCCATTAACAACGTCACTTATCAGTTATCCACACTACTGTTTCCACCCCTTAGGGGACCTTTCCCTGCCGCACAACGTGGCCACTCCACTTGGCCACACACCTTGGCCCCACACCCCACTATGGCCACTCACTGGCCCACACACCTTCCCTTCCTCACTCCAATATCCACCGTTCTGAACACAACCCGACGTCTACCAATTCCCGAACATTCCCTCACCAACTAAACCAGTAACACACTTCCTTCATCTCTCAAAGTGTTCCAAACCTGTTTGCGCTGCCACCAAATATGTTGTGAACCTGAACCCCGGTTCATTCCGAACACAGCGATTACACAACACATAACACCTTGCCTCAGCAACCGTTACTACCACCGTGTACTCCTACACACACCGGACCCTTGAGGCGTACCACTAGGTTTGTACTGGAACACAATGAATGAACATACGGAAGGTATTTAAAGGCCGTCGGGTTTTGTCATTTAATTACAAAGAATAGACTCTGACAAATAATACTATATTAATTAACATACTCTATTAGGTCAATACACTTCCAATACCCATAGACCACTTGACCTCCACGATCACCACACACACTCGTAACTTCTGCCTAAGTCCCTAATACGGAATGATTACTACAACGCTCCACACCCGGTTAGTCTTTCATTCAATACTCACATACTGCAGACTTAACTTCGTCACTAAGATCACATCAGGTTCTCGCATAGCTGTCTGCTACACTTCGCTGCTGCCACAAACGGAGATGCGGAGGACTCCCCAGTTCCACTCCCACAATCAGACTGACTCCAGTCAGCCATCTCCCTCAACCATTTCACCCCACCTCTCAAGGAAGGTATAATCCGATTAACCTTATCCCTAGAGAGGTAATCTTGTTCCTAGAAGCCTGACGAAGAATAATTCCTCTTTCCAGGAATTATTAATTTGGCTAAACAGCTTCGGTCTTAATCCATTGACCTTTCTTAGATATGTGATCCATAGTCTGTCTACTTACATGTACTTTCAATCATCATTCGTTAAGTGTTGTAGTAATGATCCTCTAGCTAATAATTCCTACTAACTTGTGGATTACAACACCATACATGGAAAATGAATAGTTTCTGGGCACGTAGCCTAACCTCCAAATACTGGCATAATATTATATATAATTTATCACTATATGTTCACATCAAAATCTCTAGAAAGATATACACAACACAGTAAATTTATCACTTGTTCCTGGTGCCTGTACACACCAATAATCAACATAAGTATTATAAGTACTCTTGATAGTACTACACGGCAAACTGGTGCCTTACTGTGACACGGGTGAGACTTGCTCACGACATATAAAATCCTCAGGCTAGATAATATAGCCGAATAACATAGCTAACTAAAGGGGAATGGGGAGGGAACTAGAAACACCTACTTCAACCTATCCTCCGATGAGATTCGAGATGTAGCTCCTGGTCCTCGTGTCGGGAACGCCCCCACACGACACGTCGTCGTGTCCTACCGGAACCACTCGTCGTCCCACCGTTTAGCGCGTCGTCTCCGTGCCTTCTTCCTCTGCAGGTCCGTGCTCCTTCCTGACTTCTTGAAGGGTTGGAGTCGGTCTCCTGGCCGTCGTTTTCTTCCAACAACGGCTGCCGCCTACGTTTCAGCTGCAGTCGTTCGGATTCCCCAAATAGTCCTCTCCTTCCTCAGCTACCCAGTGGCTCTGTCAGCCACTACGCTGTCACGAACTGGTGAACTGCCACAGACGTCACTGCATGGCTTCAATGCTTCTTGCACAGTAGCTGACTGGAGCACTTGTTGCTCAAATAACCGTCGATTCCCTCTCTGGTTCAACACATGAACTAGGGAAGACCTCACAGAGTACTGGCAGACTTCAGGTGACGCGTAAATCCACGGGAGCGGGAAACAACTGTCAAACTGACAGGACCAATCGTCGCACGTCCAACCTCGTTGACGTGTCGTGTCTGACTGATGTCGCCAGCGCGGCGCGCGGCCTGGACCCCCTTCCTTCGTGACGTCACTTTCGCTACGGGAAGTTTTCATTGGCTCCCGGTGCCACATTGCTGTCGGTGACCAATCCGGTGCCACTGACGTCACACGGTTTTGGCGGGGAATCAGGAAGGCCAGCGCCATCTTGGCTCCCTAAAGGGCCTATACCACAGGCCAAAATATTACTATTTCACAAATTTCTCGGCTCTCCGAGAACACTTCACTCTCTCCCATATATCAAATTGTAGCCTGCTACGTAGAGAACGCTTGGGAAAAGTAGACATGACTCTTACTGCAGGCGTGGGAGAATTATAAGGGGGGGAACACCGTCACAACACACACCCACACACACACACACACACACACACACACACACACACACACACACACCGTGTGGGTTGTGGGTTCAAGAAGACCTGGACAAGCTGCAGGAATGGTCGAACAAATGGATGTTAGAGTTTAACCCAAGCAAATGTAATGTAATGAAGATAGGAGTAGGAAGCAGGAGACCAGATACAAGGTATCACTTGGGAGATGAAATACTTCAAGAGTCAGAGAGAGAGAAAGACCTGGGGGTTGATATCACGCCAGACCTGTCCCCTGAAGCTCATATCAAGAGGATAACATCAGCAGCATATGCCAGGTTGGCTAACATAAGAACGGCCTTTAGAAACTTGTGTAAGGAATCTTTCAGAACATTATATACCACATATGTCAGACCAATCCTGGAGTATGCGGCTCCAGCATGGAGTCCATATCTAGTCAAGCATAAGACTAAACTGGAAAAGGTTCAAAGGTTTGCCACCAGACTAGTACCCGAGCTGAGAGGTATGAGCTACGAGGAGAGACTACGGGAATTGAACCTCACTTCGTTGGAAGACAGAAGAGTTAGGGGGGACATGATCACCACATTCAAGATTCTCAAGGGAATCGACAGGGTTGATAAAGATAGGCTATTTAACACAAGGGGCACACGCACTAGGGGACACAGGTGGAAACTGAGTGCCCAAATGAGCCACAGAGATATTAGAAAGAACTTTTTTAGTGTCAGAGTGGTTGACAAATGGAATGCATTAGGAAGCAATGTGGTGGAGGCTGACTCCATACACAGTTTCAAGTGTAGGTATGATAGAGCCCAATAGGCTCAGGAACCTGTACACCTGTTGATTGACGGTTGAGAGGCATACCAAAGAGCCAGAGTTCAACCCCCGCAAGCACAACTAGGTGAATACAACTAGGTGAGTACAACCTTAGACGCCACTACACCACGCCAACACAACCCTACACGCCCCTAAACGCCACTACACAGCACTGCACGCCACAATACTTCACTGCACAGCACTGCACGCCACTACACGCCCCCACACATGCAACTACACAACCCTACACGCCACTACACGCCACAGCATGCCACAACACGCAACTATACATCCCTACACGCCACAACGCGTCCCCTAAACACCCCTACACACCACTACACGCTCTTATACGCCCCTACACGCCACAACACGCCCCTACACACTACTACACGCCACTTTGCGCCACTTCACGCCCCTACACAACTGTTCACGTCACTACACCACACCTACACATGCCACTACAATGCGCCCTTACACAACTATACACGCCACTACACCACGCCAACACACGCCCTTACACAACTCCTACACGCCACTACACCACGCGCTTACACACCACTATACGCCACAACACATCCCTACACGGCCTTACATGCCACTACACGCCCCTACACGCCACTACACACCATTATACGCCCCAAAACGCCACTACACAACCCTGCACGCCCCATACACGCCACTACACAAACCTGCATGCAACTACACGCCCCTACATACCCCTACACGCCACAACACCGTGCCAACACACGCCCCTACACAACTCTGCACGCCATTACACGCCCTTATTCGCCACTACACGCCACTATACGCCCCTATACGCCGATACACAACCCTGCACGCCACTATGCGCCACTACACAACCCTGCACGCCCCACACACACCCCTACACGCCACTACTCAACCCTGCACGCCACTACAGGCCCCATAAACGCCTCTACGCAACCCTGCACGCCACTACACGCCCTTATATGCCACTACACGTCACTATACGCCTATACACCCCACTACTCAACCCTGCACGCCACTACACGACCCTGCACACCACTACACGCCCCACACACGCCCCTACACGCTACTACACAACCCGGCATGCCACTACACGCCATAACACCCCGTCAAACGCACGCCAACACACGATCCTACACAACCCTACACGCCACTACACTCCACAGCATGCCACAACACGCCACTATACAACCCTGCACACCACAACGCGTCCCCTAAACACCCCTACACGCTCTTATACGCCCCTACACGCCACAACACGCCCCTACACACTACTACACGCCACTACATGCCACTGCACGCCACTACATGCCCCTACACGCCCTTACATGCTCCTACACGGTTCTGGTATAACTGCATAAGGCTTTTGTGCTGGCTAGGGTTCGAGTGTCCTGGTGGGAAAGAGTTCTAATATTGTATAACTTCACTTGCGTGTTTAGGCATGTTGTGCATTAAACATAGACACAGTGTTCTCCCATATTAATAGGGACTTGATGAAACAACGTGAGTAACCCCTCGCAAGCTCTATTTGCCCTTGGGAGGTGGTAATCTTAGTGGGATTCAAATACCCCGAAATTACCATCTCTTTTAGGGGTCTGAGTTTGGTACAGTGGGTTAAAGGCGTACCTGTTATGAGATTAAAGGCGTACCTGTTTATCATTAGGTTTGGCTACAAATTCGTCTGTGTTTACATTTGAAGGCTATATACAAGCATTGTCTCATGCTTTGTTTGTTCATCTGTCAGAAGATGCTCACCAAATTGATTGGGAGATGGCTTCTTCAATAACGAATTGTAAAAGCACTTATAACAGAAACATAATTGAATCTGCTTTGATACAGATTACAAAAGAAATAAATTTGAACATTAACAGTGGTTTATATAACTTAGATCCATTTTTGATAGATCAATTAAAGGACAATTTGAGTAGGATCATTGGAACACATTTGTCTCACTAATTCATTGTAAATGTTTACTATCTTATGCTATTATAATGTGTATGCCAGTTAGTAGGTAAGGATAGGACCTGCATCGTATGGGTTAATAGGCCTTCAGCATTTCTTGCGCGGCTCATATTTGGTTCCACCTAATTCCTATTCATTTGTTATTGTACCTCACCTCACTCCACCATTCAGTCCTGCAAATTTATGTCCAATACTTGACCTGTAAAACCACTCCTTCTGAAGATGTATGAATATACGGAAATTCCTGTTTCAATTTTCCTCTGTTGTCTGACACGGATATATATATATATATATATATATATATATATATATATATATATGTCGTACCTAGTAGCCAGAACGCACTTCTCAGCCTACTATGCATGGCCCGATTTGCGTAATAAGCCAAGTTTTCATGAATTTATATATTTTCTCTAATTTTTTTCTTATGAAACGATAAAGCTACCCATTTCATTATGTATGAGGTCAATTTTTTTTTATTGGAGTTAAAATTAACGTATATATATGACCGAACTTAACCAACCCTACCTAACCTAACCTAACCTATCTTTATAGGTTAGGTTAGGTTAGGTAGCCGAAAAAGGTAGGTTAGGTTAGGTAGGTTAGGTAGTCGAAAAACAATTAATTCATAAAAACTTGGCTTATTAGGCAAATTGGGCCTTGCATAGTAGGCTGAGAAGTGCGTTCTGGCTATTAGGTACGACATAATATATATATATATATATATATATATATATATATATATATATATATATATATATATATATATATATATATATATATACATATAATCCATTAAGTAAGTAAGTAAGTAATTATCAAAAGAAGGCACCAAACCGGGAAGGCTATGTAGCACCATCAAATACGCAAAATAATCAGAGGGCGCTAAATATCACCAAGGATGCCAATACGAGAACAAAAACGCATAAGGCGAACAATATCAAAAGTATCCGAGTCACCAAGAATTCTATCGAGGGACAGGTGACCGCGAGGGGCGGTCGGAAAGCAAGACACACGCTCGTCCTGGAAGTCAGGACATTCAAGAAGGACATGCACGACCGTAAGAGGGACAATGCAACTAGGACAATAAGGAGCAGGGCGGCGCTCCATCAAGTGACCATGGGTTAAGCGAGTATGGCCAATACGCAACCTCGCCAGAGCTGTTTCCCACCGCCGGTTACGGTGGAAGGAGGACGGCCACGAGGAAACACAACATTTAAGAGTACGTAGCTTGTTACCAGTAACAGACAACCAAGAAGCCTGCCAACGGGTAAGGACTGAGGAATGGATAACTGGGTAAAAGTCGGAATACGGAATGCCTTTACGAGAGATGGGACAAGAGCGGACAGCTTCCTTAGCGGCAGCATCCGCACGCTCATTTAAAGACACACCAATATGGCTGGGAACCCAACAAACTCAACCGACTTAAATTTACTGTGAACGAGAAACAGCCAATGCTGGATCTCGACAACTACTGGATGAACCGGATTAAAGGACCCGAGAGCCATGAGGGCACTACGAGAGTCAACAACAACCACAAAGGAAGACTGACAACGAGAAAGCAGGAGACGAAGAGCATAGAGAATAGCATAAAGTTCTGCTGTAAAGATGCTAGTCTCCGGAGGCAAGCGACACATATAAGTGCGATCAGGAAAAACAACAGAGTAGCCAACACCGTCCGCTGACTTAGACCCATCGGTGAAGACAGAAACGGAGCGGGAGTGAGAAGAAAAGTGCTCGAGGAAAAGGCGTTTTAGAACCGTAGGAGGGGTGAAAGCTTTAGTGATACGGGTCAAGGAAGTACAAAACCGCGGAAGAGGGACCCTCCACGGGGGCAAAGAAGGAACAACACGAGGAGAAACATCAGAAATACGAACGGAGAGAGAATCCTGTAGGCGAGATAACCGGACAGAAAGAGGGAGGTGGTGAAGAGGAACAGGAACCGCAGGAGGGGTAAAAGTTAAAGCACGACAGAGGCGAGAGGAAGGATGTTGCAAGGACCGCGCAAGATAGCGAAGACAGTAGCGATCACGGCGGTCCTGGAGAGACAGGAAGCCAGTGTCAACATACAAGCTAAGGATGGGAGTCGAACGAAAGGCACCAGAACTGAGGCGCAACCCAGTATGGTGCAAAGCATCAAGATGGCGAAGAGTAGAAGGAGAAGCAGACGAGTAAGCAGGGCAACCATAATCGAGCTTAGACAGGACGAGAGAGGAATGTAAAGCAAGGAGAGTGCGCCTATCTGCCCCCCAAGAAGTATGGGACAAGACCCGAAGGAGGGTAAGGGCCTTAGAGCACTCAACACGGAGGTAAGAGATATGGGGAGACCAAGACAAACGAGTGTCAAGGAATAACCCCAAAAGCTTCGCGGAATCTTTGTATGCAAGGGGATGACCATAAAGTGACAAAGAGGGACGAAGAACAACCCCTTTCCGCGTAAAAGTCATGGCACAAGTCTTAGAAGTAGAGAACTTGAAGCCATGACCTGTGGCCCAAGACGACACGGCATCAATTGCAAGTTGAAGCCGGCGTTGAAGGAGAGGCGAATCATCACCCTGACAACAAAGGGTAAGATCATCGACATAGAGAGCGGAGAAGACACCAGAAGGAAGAGAGGAAAGAAGACCATTGAGGGCAACAAGAAAAAGAGTAGTGCTCAGAACACTACCCTGGGGCACACCTTCGTATTGCTGAAAAGAGGGAGAGAGAGCGGTACCAAGGCGCACCCGAAAGGAACGACGAGAGAGGAAGCTGCGGAGAAAGAGAGGGAGATGACCACGAAGGCCAAAAGAATGAAGTTGAGATAGGATATGATAACGCCAAGTGGTGTCGTAAGCCTTTTCTAGGTCAAAAAGGACGGCAACAACGGAGGTCTTCGCAGCAAAAGCAGTACGAATATAGACCTCCAAGTTCACCAGGACATCTGTCGTGCTGCGGCACTTGCGGAAACCAAATTGAGAAGGGGAGAGGAGGTGATGGTGTTCCAGGAACCACATCAGACGAACGTTAACCATACGTTCAAAGAGTATAATCCATTAAACTACAAGATGAAATTTATAACTACTAAAACAAACCATTCTATTAAACTTACGTGAAGTGATCAGAAGTGAAACTTGATACCTAACACATAGATACTAAACTCTATAACAAATATTTATATAATGACTACAAATCTACAAAAAATGTATATAAAATACAAACAAAATAAAGAACAATTATAAAGTACTAACCAAAATCTAATAAAAAACTCAAATATTAAATAAAATAAATACCAAAAAATGTATAATATATCCTAAATAAAAGATTATATTAATGTACAATGTCAAGACTTGAAATAAGTAAGAAAGGGCAAAGACATGGTAAACTAAACAAAAAAATCAAACTACCAAAATGAACTATAAATCAAATTACAGGGCCTACTGTGCACTATACAGTGTACAATTGAACAGCTGAAAGGTTGCTATTTAACAGAGGCCGCAGCTCCTTCATATATAAGGATTCCATTACTCTCAAATCTGACTGGCCATTCATACAAGTGTCCAGAATTTTAAAATCAGATTCCAGCAGAGAATGATCAAACTCATAACAATGGTTTCTAATCTCCGAAAATGCTGGTTTACACAATGGTAATCCAGTCCTAAAAGATAATCCCCGGTACTCAAGTATCTTAATCTTAAAGTTCTGAATGGAACTCCCGACATTTCCAGCATTACAGCTGGAACAATTATACATATATACGACATTTGACCACAAGGGGGTAGGCACTTTATCTTTAAATTTAAAATAAGAGCCTATGGTATTTGTGTTGACAAAAATAAATCTAAAGTCTACTTGAGGATAACACTGCTGCAACAGTCTCCTCAAACGACTCCTTACAGAAAAGCTAATACTGCCATAAAATGGTAATTTAATATATTTAAGATCCCTTTCCACTGTAGTAATCCTACACGATGGGTGAAACTTCTTATTTAAGAAATTCCTTATAAAAGTATAAACCATATGCAAAGGATAACCATTATTTGAAAAAAAAATTTCACAAGAAAATTAATTTCCTGATCAAAGTTATTCCAATTAGAACATAAAACAAAGGCCCTATTCAGTAGAGTGTTAATTGCATTTTTCTTAAAAATATCAGGAACAAAGGGATTAAAATTTAAACCTAAACCAGTAAAGGTTGGTTTCCTAAAAACATTAGTGTTGAACCCATTAAGGTTATTCACTTTTACATCAAGAAACGACAATGAATTATCAACTTCACACTCTGCAGTAAAACGTATATTACTATGTTGTGCATTAAGATACTCTCTAAATTTCTCAATATGACATTGGTCCCTAAACAACAGAAAAGTGTCATCTACATATCTCCTGTACAAGACTGGTTTAAAGGCCGAAGGACAATTATCAAGCCAATTTATTTCGTGAAAACTCAAAAAAGCATTAGCCAGTGCAGGACCTAAAGGAGACCCCATTGCTACTCCATCAATTTGTTTATAATAAATATTATTAAACATAAAGATGGAGTCTTTAACTGCTATTTCTAACAGCCGTCTGAATATTTTACTACAAAATCCAGACACTAAGTTAGTGTCAGCAAATAATTGACTTACACAGATATCAATGGTTTCCAACAGAGGAATATTAGTAAAAGTGATTCAACATCGAAACTGGCCATTATAGTTGGGAACTCAAAATTTAAAGAGGAAAGTTCTTTTACAAAATCCTGAGAATTTCTCACAGTAAATTCATTATGCGTTAATGGTTCTAATAATGGAACCAGAAACTTAGCCAGTTTATAATTAAAAGTGCAATCGCTGATAAAATAGGACGAATCGGTATACATGTTTTATGAACTTTAGGTAACCCACATAAGATGCCAGGCTTAGAGCCAGTTGCAAGTAATTTAGTATAATCAAAAAGAGAGTCTTTCAGACTTCTTAAAACTCTATTCAGTTTATCCTCACATTTCAAAATATACGAGAATGGGTCTATATCAACCAACGTAAATTTAGAGGGGTCTTCTAACAACCTTTCCACCTTATTCACATACTCTAACTTGTCCAAAACCACTATACCCCTACCTTTATCTGGCCTGGTAATGCAAATACTCCTATCATTCTTTAAGCCATTAATACACTCCAATTTCCTTTTGTCAAAAGGAGGGAATGTAGATTTATATTTACCAAAGTCGTTAAAGACTTCATGTGCTAAGGAGGAAACAGTACTGATGATATTGGTCCAACTATAATTTGTACCAGTCCTTAGGGTACAAGTTTTCAATGTATTGCATAACCGCTCAAAACCTAAAAAATGATTAACAAATTTAGGTTTTTTACACGTCAACCCGAAGTCTAACCCTAGAGAGAGAAGTTCTTTCTCAATGGGAGACAGAACTCTCTTTGAAAAATTGAAAACCACCTTATCAGGGTCCACCGAATTAAATGAAGGTATACCCAAGTTACGCAATTTCTTCTCGTGAATAAGTCTACATTTTTCAACCCTTTTATCATTATAATTTTCATATTTACATTTTAAGGATGCAAAATCAACCCAGGAAACCAAGATCTTGAATTTCTCCAAGTACACGTGCAATTCACTTTTAAACTTATTTACCCGCTTCTGCTTTTCAGAAATTTCAAAGTCCAACAATCTTAATAACCAAGAATTATATTCACTTGTCAACGCAAATTTGTCGGAATACACTTTAAACCTAAGGAATCTTGGGACCAAACGATGCGCCTTACAGGTTTGTAGAAATTCCAAATCCAAGTGAGCCTTCTTAACTGCGAAATCCACTTTTTCTATTCTTCTGTATAACGTAACTATAGGTCTTCCATATCGTTTTAATAAAATATTTATGATCGATGTTCCCTTCGGGAATCTTAATTTTAAGATGAATAGGAAAACCAGGGATATACTGAACATCTTGTTTCAGAATCTTTACTTTAAAATGCATAACGTTTCGAATACTTCTCGTACTGAAATTGAAATTGAAATAAGTTTATTGAGGTAAAATACACACAAAGGGATGAGGTAGCTCAAGCTATTCTCACCCCGTTCAGTACAACGTGTTAGTACATACATAGACACACATCACAAACAATAAACCTGTTACCAAACATTCTGAGAGATAAACATGTACATTTCCTCCTTCACAAGTGGTATGGTATCAGACGTACACAAATACTTTTATGACCTAGTTATACGGATAATTCAACAAAATATTACAGTCTTCGTGCAAATTCTTATATCTCAAGAATATCATCAACCTTTCCTTTGTGACACATCCAGGCTATTTGCTCAGGAACAGTCCTTATCTCAGTGTTTCTATATACATTAATCAACGGACAATCAAGAACATAATGGGCAAGGGTGTGAGACCTTAACATACCACATAGTTTACACTTCGTGTCATTATCATGAACGCCTATCCCATATTCCCAGTAATATTTGTACCCAAGCCTGAGCCGCATGTACACAGAGTCACTCCAAGCATTTCTCCTTTTACCATAAGTGAAAAGGGTGTTTTGACTCACATACATGTAGTGTTGCATGGTTAGACTTCTCTCATACATTATCCCTCTCCTCTCCACTCCTGCCTGTGCCTGAATATTTCTGATTTTGCTTCTTATTTGTCTCATTGTGAATTCACATTCAATGTCAATTTGTGGTTTTGATGTGGCACGTTTGGCCAAGTCATCCGCCACCTCGTTGAGCACTATTCCAACATGAGATGGAATCCACACGAATTTCACACTATGACCTTTCAGCTGTATCTCAGCTATTCTTCTCTTACAATCCTCAACTATAGACATGAAGACTGGGTTTCGACTGTTTAAGGACTCCAGTGCTCCTCGGCTATCGACAAACACAAAAACATTTTTGTCGTCATGACGTACTTCCTCCAAACACGCCAGAATGGCCTGCAGTTCAGCTTGTGTGGATGATATATAATTACTAACCCGGAGTTCAATTTTCCTGTCCACAGTCCCAAACTCCGTATATTCCCTTATTAGGACACCACACCCTGCCCTGCCATCCTCCGCCACCGACCCGTCGCAATATACATGTAAACTGTTGCCTCTTGGTAACCGGGATATCATGCTTCCATACATACACCGTAATTGTCCCGGTTCATGATGAATCTTTTTCACATTGAGGGGTACAATTTCGACGTCTATTTTCTGTACTTTCCAGGGAGCAGACATATTACCCTGTCGAGAGGGTTTACAGCAGTCAAGTACATCGTATTCCCTGAGGTCATGAGCTAATCCCCTCGTGTAGCGTGTCTCCCTCAGTTTCCTGGAAGTGTGTACGTCACTCAAGCAGGTCTGAACGCTCTCAAACAGCTTATCCCCTCCTTTTCTCCGCATGAAACGAATAGCTACTCTAGTGTTAATGTCACGGACTCTATCACACACACTCTGTAAATTTAATTCCATTCTCATTATTTCAATCATTGCATTTCTTTGACATCCAAGAATAATCCTCATAGCCTCGTTCTGTATCAGCTCTATTTTTTTAATTCTGCCTTGGCCTGTGTAAGATAAAACGGGTGCTGCGTAGTCTATCAGGGACCGAACAGTGCTTATGTATAACATCCGTAAGATAGGTACCCCAACACCTTTACCAGAAAAAGCCAGTGCTTTTAGAGGATGCAGACAGGCTTTACACAAGGTGCTGATATGATTTATTTCAGCATTTTTACTCTCACATGTGTTTCCAACATACATGCCCAGATACTTGTACTTCTGAACACGGCTCAGTTCCACACCATTTAGAGTAAGTGTTATATTTCTTCGTTTCCTATACTCATATTTGGTTTTATCTGCATTATAACTAAGCCTAACTTGTGACAGGTTGTACCAAGTATGTTAAGAGCAGTTTGAATTTTGTTCCCGGAAGTGCCTTGTATAAGAATGTCATCAGCATATTTCATCATCAGATCTAAAAGAAAAAAAACAGAAATCAAATAGCTGGTAAACAAAGAACTCATACTGAATATAATTCCCTATCAAAGAAAGGAAAATGCTTAAAAAATAAAACACTTAAGCGCACTTAAAGTGATCAATACAAATAAAACTTATTAACTGTCACATATATTAAAACTAATTTACAATCCATTAAACTACAAGATGAAATTTATAACTACTAAAACAAACCATTCTATTAAACTTACGTGAAGTGATCAGAAGTGAAACTTGATACCTAACAAATAGATACTAAACACTATAGCAAATATTTATATAATGACTACAAATCTACAAAAAATGTATGTAAAATACAAACAAAATAAACGACAATTATAAAGTACTAACCAAAATCTTATAAAAAACTCAATATTAAATAAAATAAATACCAAAAAATGTATAATATATCCTAAAACTTTATAATTGTCGTTTATTTTGTTTGTATTTTACATACATTTTTTGTAGATTTGTAGTCATTATATAAATATTTGTTATAATGTTTAGTATCTATGTGTTAGGTATCAAGTTTCACTTCTGATCACTTCACGTAAGTTTAATAGAATGGTTTGTTTTAGTAGTTATAAATTTTCATCTTGTAGTTTAATGGATTTTAAATTAGTTTTCTTTATATGTGACGGTTATATATATATATATATATATATATATATATATATATATATATATATATATATATATATATATATATATATATATATATATATATATATAGTAGTAGCCAGAACGCACTTCTCAGCCTACTATGCTAGGCCCTGCCTTACTCTTACCGTTGTTGTCTAGGACCTGCCTTACCCTTGTCCTCCCCGTCCATTACCCCTCTCCCTTGTACCATCGTCCACTCCACCATCCTCCACTCCCATCCCCTTATCCTCCCCACCATTCTCCCCTCCCCTCTCCCCTCGGCATTCCCAACATTACCGCCCCTTCCCCTCGTCCGATGCGTTTCCCAAATGGTCAGATTGTTCCATCAGAAAATTTGGAACATCAAATCATCTGAAGTTCCAATCACTTAAATGTAAGATAAACAATTAAAAAACAAAAGGAACACAATGGAAAAATAAAAAAAAATAAACTATGCTCATGAAATGAATGGTATGGTAAACAACACAACTCAATTCCAACGTAAAGTCACACAAAGTAATTAAATCAAAAATTAAAATATATCGATATCATGAAAATTCAATTTGTCAATGCAAGTGAACACATTGAAATGGAATTAAAACATATTTAGTATAGCTTGTGTTACTATTACGTGCAACAGATGGCGCTGTTTCTTAAAAAAAAGAATGGTTTTATCTGTCACAGGTGTGGCATCTATTCCTGTACATACCAAATGAATGGATGGTAAACAACGCAGGCTCAATTCCTATGCGATTTCACACAAAATAATTAAATCAAAACGAAAACAAATCGAAATCTATGAAAACTAAATTTATCAATACAATTGGAAATATTGAAATGGAATCATAACAAATTTAGTATAGCATGTGTGTGTTGCTATTACGTACAACAGATGGAGCTGTTTAAAAAAAAAAACATGTTTTTTACCCGACAAAGGTGTGGCGTCTATATTATTGGTACATAAAAACACATGCGTATTCGAATGAAACGTTGTCAAAATTTCAAAATAACTGGTGAAAAAGTTCATAGATTAGAGCGTGTGATGCTATTACATTCAACAGATGAAGCTCTTTTTCAAAAAAAGCATGTCTTTTCCTGTCACAGCTGAGGCATGTATATAGTAGGTATATAAAAACATACGCCTATTTGAATGCAACGTTGTGTCAAAATTTCAAAGCAATCGGTAAAAAAGTTTTGAAGATTTTCGCTCACAACAAAACACAT
>NC_091180.1:11399953-11404953 GCF_040958095.1 Procambarus clarkii | reverse complement strand
TCTCGCCTCGTTGCTGCATCACGACACCACCAACGTCGGTACCACTGGCGTCGACATGGAGGATGAAGGGCTTATCTGACGAGGTGAGAGGGGAATTAGAATAGGGCAAAGGAGCACGATTATTATCCTGAAAGCATTTGGGAAGATCATTAAGGATTTCGGAATTAGAAAGCGCTGACTCCTTGTCAGTGCTTTCGGGAGGAGAAGCTGGGATGGTCTCACTGTGGATGTAGGGTTCTGTGAAGGTAGAACAGTTAGTCAGGACAGTGGGAGGAGTACCATTATATTGCTTCAGGAGGTTGACGTGGCACAGCTGGGTCTTCCGCCGCCTATCTGGAGTCTCTATGACGTAGTTGTTATTATTCCTGCACTCTTTAACGCGGTAGGGTCCTGAAAACCTGTTTTGTAAAGGTGAACCTGGGATAGGGAAGTATGCAAGGACGAAGTCTCCCGGCTTGAATTTTCTTACTTTGCTGGTCTGGTCGTAATGAGTCTTCATTCTCTCCTGGGCTTTCAATAGATTATCATGGGCAAAACGGTGGACTCTCTCTAGAATGTGTTGAAGGTTTTGAAGAAACTGGGGCACATTCTGATGCTCACTGAAGGTGGCATCTCGGAGAGAGTCTTTGAAAGCCTTAAGGGGAGTACGGCACTTACGGCCGTAGAGCATCTCATAAGGAGATACTCCTAGGGACTCATTGGGGAGACTTCTGTAAATACACATTATAAGGTCGATCTGCTTATCCCAATCCTTAGAGGTTTCACTACAAAACTTTTTCAAGAGTGCTTTGATAGTCTGATGACTACGTTCAAGAGAACCTGTGAAGCAGGATGATAGGGGCTGGACAATACCTGTTTGATGTTGAACTCCTCCAGTGTCCTTTTGAAGAGATCACTGGTGAAGTTGGTACCACAGTCACTCTGAATCTCCCTGGGAAATCCGTATTGAGTGAAGATCTTCAATAGATGTTTTATAACCGTAGCAGCCGTGATGTTCTTCACTGGAACTGCTATAGGAAATCTGGTGGTAGGACACAGGATGGTTAGGATGTAGGCGTTACCTGAACTGGTCCGAGGTAAATGACCAACACAGTCTATTATGAGTCTGTGGAAAGGTTCCGCAGGCACCTGTATGGGAATCAGTGGCGCTCTGGGAATGGAGATGTTCGGTTTGCCTGCCATCTGACATGTATGACACTGTTTTACGTACTGTTTGACGTTATTTACCATACCTGGCCAGTAGTAGTCTTGACGAATTCCATGGTAAGTCTTGTTGAAGCCGTAGTGGGAGAGCGCTCCGTGGGCCAGGTGTAGAATAGTGGGCCGCAGGCTGGTGGGAATCACAAGTTGTTCGATGTTGGCCCAATCGTCCTCCTCCTTCAGTTTACTGGGTCTATATCTGCGGTAGAGCAAGTCGTTCTCTAGGAAGAACCCAGGAATACTGTCGGGTTGAGTCTCAGCCTGGAAAAACAATGGTGTTAAAGTAAGATCTTCCCTCTGCAACTTACGGAACTCCAACTTGGTCAGATGCGGGGGGAGTTTCTGAGGGTCTTGAGGGACAGCGGTAGCAGTAGAGTCAGCTGGCTGTGGACGGGCGGCTTGTGCACGGGTGGTCACGAGAACCGGAGGAGAAACTTCATCACTCTCTTGAACCTCTGCTGGAACATACTCTAGAATAGGGTTACTTGGCACAGAGTTACACACCTGGGGTTTGTCCATGACGATGAGGTTGGTCGGTTGCAGGTCTTCTGCCAAGTCGTTGCCTAGGAGAAGTTGCACTCCAGGCATGGGAAAAGGCTTTTCCCTGACGGCGACTTGGACTTCCCCGTTCACGTAGGGACAATCCAGGTGGACTCTGGCGAGAGGGTATGGAGTGGTAGCAGTGAGGTCAGTGATGAAGACAGTTTCTCCGGTGTAGGTGATGTTGGGCACAGCCGACTTCAAGATGATCGATTGTAGAGCCGCTGTGTCCCTCAAGATCTTCAATTTGAAACGTCCCTCCGGATTTGAACCGTTGGCAGAGACAGTTCCAGTATACAGGTGGTTACTGAAAAGAGAAAGATCATTAACATCAACACCAACATTCATCACAGGATTACCGGACTTAGGAGGAGTTGGTTTGGGTTTTTGTTGGTCAATGGTTCCCTTGTATTGAGACTTACCACACTTGTCTATGGTATGTCCATAGAGTCTACAATACTTGCAGTACAGTTGTGAACCAGCTAGATCGGGGCCCACTTTCTCGTAACTGTACCACGACTTCTTACTGGAGGATGGTTCGGGTGTCAGCCGGTGGATGAGGCTGTAAGTGTCAGCCGACTTAGCACACTTCAGGTAGTCGGTTTCTTCTTTATCTGCTAAGTAGAGGCGGACAGGAGGCGGCACACGTCTCAAGAATTCTTCAACAAGCATCAGGTTGACGAGTTCTGCAAAAGTAGAGACATGTGCTGCTTCCAGCCATTTCATGAAATACCTCCGTTTCGTGTTAGCAAACTCGAGGAAGGTAGTGGTACTTGCCTTCAGGTGGTCACGGAATTTCCTTCTATAACTTTCAGTAGAGAGGAGGTAGGCGTCCAACACTGCTTGTTTCAGAGTGTGGTAGTCATTCTCAGACGCCAAAGTACTGAGTGTGACTGCAGCTCTACCTGTAAGATGGACTCTGAGAAATGTGGTCCATTGGTCGACAGGCCAACTGAGTTGATTAGCAAGGGTTTCAAAGGTGGTGAAAAACACATCAACTTCTGCTTCTACAAAGGATGGCATTAACTTACTTGCATGTGATATATTAAAACTGACGGGAAGATTGGCAGTAGCTTGCTGGCGTTGAGCGAGGTGTGAAGTTTCCAACGTGTATTCTCGTTGACGACACTCTAGAGCCAGAGTCGCTTGTTGCTTGTCATGTTCACGTTGCATTTCCAACTCGCGTTGTTTGGTTTCAAGCTGTACGCGTTCCCGCTCCTGGAGTGTTTTAAGCTGTACGCGTTCCCGCTCCTGGAGTGTTTCAAGCTGTACGCGTTCCCGCTCCTGGAGCATTGCAACCTCACGTTCCTGGAGGGCGAGTTCACGTTCCTTGTGGGCGATTTCTCGTTCTTGTTCTTCTCTCCTCAAAGTAGTTTCACGTTCTCTGAGGGTGATTTCTCGTTCTTGTTCTTCCCTTCGTATGGCAGCTGTTCGTTCTTTTTGTTCGAGGGCTTCCCTTTGTTGTTCACGTTCAATCTTGGCCAGCTCTAGTTTGAGTTTCATCGTTGCCAAATCAGTTTTATCTGCAATATAGTAAGTTTCATGAGTTTCAGAGTCTATCTTACCTTGCTCTAAATAGTAATCCAGCAACAGGTTGTGTAGGTCATTTTTGTTGGCTTGGTAGGGAACTTCTAATTGATACTCATGTGCAAGAGTTTGTAATTCAGTCTTCTTGGCACGACTTAAAGTCCCTATTTCACCTGCTGGATTTGTACGGAAAGCTTGGAGACGAAACATGGTGAAATTAGCAAATAAAGGTACACGAATATTCAATAGTGAATGTCAGAAACAGGACAACGTGGCAACTGGTACCTATCCTGTGAGATCTTTAACAATTAAAGTTAAGTAAAAGATGTTAAATGATTAAATTAAATCAAGGGCGCAGGAAATCTTGTACCCGGTACTCATGTAAGAGGATAAGGGCAAGAAAATCCTACTAACAAATGAAACAGAGTTTCGAAAAACAAATGAAACAATTAAATGCTTCAAAAGTAAAAATTGGTAGTCCAAGGATGTAGGCATACCTTGCGAGTCTCTATAGGACATAAAGCAAGTTTTTCCTACTGAATTTAATATGATACTTACAGAATTAGCGAACTTTTGTGCTCTGAAAAAGTAAGCTAATTCCCTACCGTTGTATGTATCATCATCTCTGACTGACGTGTAGGGGTGCGAGGTGTCAACTGGTGACGAGAACTGCTGCTGAGGTCCCAATTCAGCAACTAAAGTTCGAGCTAGAGGAACTATGGCCCTCTTTGTCCTCCTACAGTCAGATTGCAGAAGATTGGGTACTCTTGACCCGGGGCAGACCACAGTACCAGGGTACCAATATGATGACTCTGTCAAAATGAGAAATATTCAAGGGACATAGATGGTAAAACACGAGTAATAACACGGAGGGAGAGATGACCAATTAAGAGTATGACTGCGGCCTACAGTCACCACGTAATCCAAAGTTGTCTCACCTTCACTATATGTTACTCTCGTAATGCACAATACACCGCACCTTATAAAAAATGAAATTGAATATGAAAAAATAGTAAAGCTACGTTAACAAAGTTAAATACGCTTACCATAAATTACCACTTGACACCAGTACCTGAGTGAAGCTCCCGGACAGGCCCCCATATAACTTGTGACGGTAACGCGTTGGTGTTCGGCTGTTTAAGGCTAGGGTATGGCCTCGTCACATAGTTATAAAAAAAAATAGAAAAACTGGAACTCGTCTGTGGTAAGGTAAGGAGAAGACACACAAAACACAAGTAATTTTAACAATGAAAATTTTAATTACGTTAAATAAATCAAAACATGAAAAAATGGACAAACAAATTCTTATAATAAAATCAATCAATCAAAATAATAAGAATAATTAAATGACACAATGAAAAGTTACGTTAAGACAAAATAACAAGAAGTGCAATACAAAAGAAATGTGAGGTGCTGGAATATTGGCTTTAAGCTACCACCTCTCCTCAGTACACGCTTGCGTCTAGCCGGGAGGAGTGGTAACCGTGGAAGCACTGAATATTCTGAGGTCTGAGGTCGTGGCGATCCCAGACATCAAGTAGTATGGGGGGGCGAGTGCAGTTGCAGCCAGACCGGCGACCAATCAGCGAGGAGCCGGCAGCGATCAACAGGTAGTTTGGCGGTTTGAGTCTGAACAGGTGTCCCCGGCTGCATACGTTTTGCGCTCTGGCAAACCTTGGAGATGTTGTTGTCGTTGTTGGACATTTCTTCCCTAGTAGTTTTATATAGTTTGT
>NC_091180.1:11392453-11394953 GCF_040958095.1 Procambarus clarkii | reverse complement strand
ATGTATGTTAGATTATTTAGCAATTATTTGAAGAGCATGAATGGACTGTAATAATAATTATTTGAGAGTTAAAATCCTCAAACATTAACATTGAGGGGTATTACTAGAAATTCATATATATCTAGGAACTAATGTGGTTCGTCACCAGTTCATTAATGATATTAGTAAAGGTGATAGAATCCGAATTGAATGTAGATGCTAAAAGATCATAAGATAATAAATGAGCAAATCTATGAAATATTACCATATCATTGGAAATAATAGGAGCGAACTTATTGAGCACTGAGCAGTAAATTATTGAATTATGTTACTCTTTTTGAATATTATATGCATAAAAAGTACGTATTAGAAATAATAATGGTAATAGTCAAATATTCTACAAAATGGGATTTGTAGCTTAGCTGTAAGACGACTTCACAAAACCCGTTTCACTACTCGTAGCTGTGATCACATCGTCCAAATAAGGAAGAAACATTAGTGGTGAACATCATAGGTGGAGGAAGGAATACTTGGTTCGTCCTCGCCTACACGCTGTAATCAGGGAAATTTAAGTAACATTTGACTAGGCTAGAAAATTATTCCAATATTCACTGAAATTGGAGAATAACGTTGAAAGAAACTAACGTTGTGTACGTGGTCGGCGTATATCCTAACGACAGGCTACCCGCAGTAATGAACTATAGAATGATGCATCAAACTACAATGTATACTTAATGTAAGCTTCTTGGAACACTCAGGCCTGCCGGTATATATGCACTAAAGCTTTTACCCATCCTAAGGTTCTGAAACACATTTTTCATTGAACACTTTTCTTTACACTCCCGCTCCATTTCCATCTTCACCGATGGGTCTAAGTCTGCGGACAGTGTAGGCTGCTCTGTTTTTCCTGACCGCACTTATGCGGTCAGGATTTTTCTGACCGCACTATTCCTTAAGTATCTTGACATAGCCCGGCCCCTCTGACCCCGCCTACTCTTCCTGATGTATCTGAACATAACCCCGCCCTCATCTTGTAACCCCTCTGCCTTCTTACTATACAGCACATGTCATACCATGCAAAATTTATCTTACACTATACGATCCCAACACCTCTGACCAACTGATATACAACTTTGTGATGACCCCACACAAGGTCCTAGGCACAAACCACAACTTACGCCCATTCAACTTTAACCCCTTATGCCATAGAGCATACGGTACCTGGTCTACCTGACAGCTGATGCACCTCCTCTTGCACCACCTGTCAGGTGATGCGCATGCTCTACAGCGTAAATCTCCCTACTCCCATGATTCTAGCTGGTGATCTCCAGTCACAATGGTCACCAGCTAGCGCACTGGGAACTCTCCACTATCACAATGGTCACTAGTTTGCATCAAGGGAACTCTTCACTGTCACAATGGTCACCAGTGATCATCATGGAAACTTCACTGTCACAATGGTCACCAGTAAGCATCAAGGAACTCCTCACTGTCACAATGGTCACCAGTTTGCATCAAGGGAATTGGGTGGGGGGAGAGTACCATGGGGGTGAGTATAACTTCTACAGATGGGAGAGAAGAATAGGAGCTAGACTCCATAACACAACTTGAAAAGGAAAAAGTGAACAATGTTAATTTCCAATTTGATATAATTAACTGTGATACAAATCTCCCCATGAAGGTAGATATCAAAATGATTCCCACCTCTTAAATATATTTATACACTTTATTAATCAGTGCAAACTTACTTAAATTAGTACACTTCCACAAATTAATACACTTACATAAATAAGTACACTTACATAAGTTAGAACACTTATATTAGTACACTTACTTCAATTAGTAAAATTGCATAAATTACAAAACACCCAATAAAATGCTTACATAAATTAGTACCGAACATAAATTAGTAAACTAACATAAATTAGTACCGAACATAAATGAGTAATCTTACATAAATTAGATCACTCCGATAAATTAGTTCACTTACATAAATTAGTTATCTTATATTAATTAGTTCATATACATAAATTAGTACACTCACATAAGTTAGTTCACTTACATAAATTAGTACACTTACATATATTAGTACTTACATAAATTAATACCCTATATAAATTAGTACATTTACATAAATTAGTACCTTACATAAATTAGTTCATTACATATATTAGCACCTTATATAAATTACTACACTTACATAAATTTGTAGCTTACATAAATTAGTACATTTACATAAATTAGTACCTTTCATAAATTAATACACTTACATAAATTAGTAAATTTACATAAATTAGTACACCTACATAAATTAGTACCTTACATAAATTAGTACACTTACTTAAATCAGTACACTTACATAAATTAGTACTTTACATAAATTAGTACGATACATAAATTAGTATTTTGCATAAATTAGTACAATTACATAAATTAGTACCCATACATAAATTAGTACCTTGCATAAATTAGTTCACTTACATATATTAGTACATTACATAAATTAGTATACTTATATAAA
>NC_091180.1:11364953-11387453 GCF_040958095.1 Procambarus clarkii | reverse complement strand
GGAAAGCTTGTTCAAACTGCTTCCAGTACCACATCCCTTTTTACCTGGTTGAAGGCATGTTTAAAGTCTAATTTAATTAATGACATATTTTCTGGGAGGTGTTTAATATGGATTCGCGCTGCATGAGCTGCTGCTTCACAGCCATGGGGGACACCAAAACCTAGTTGATGGGGTCGAAGCATCGTTGTAGGGTCTATGCTAATTTTTCTGACAGCTGCCCTAGCAACAAGGCGCCGAAGTGTGTTACCCACGGCAATGGGTCTGACTCCACCCCCATTTTTTTTAAGGGCACAAAGGGATGCTCCAAAGAAGAAGGGTTTAATTGTATCTGGGATCAGCCAAGAGAGCCAGTCGTTGACAAACTTCGTGACCTCTGACAGTAGTGTTTCGGCAACTTCGCCGAGAACTGGGTTTGTCACCTCCTTGAGGTACATTGGTGTCTTACTCCAATGTATCTCTCTGCTGAGCCTGGCGGAAATGACATGATAGCTTTGTACACCTCAGACACTTGGAGGATTAGAGGTCCCATGTCTGGGACATTTGTGTCCCGAGCAGTGGGCTCCCATGGAACTCTGGGAGGGTGCTTCTCTCTCAGTGAGTCGGCAGTTTCTGTACTTCTAGGTGCGATTGTTTCTTCACTGATAACCTAATTGCCCCTACTCTGTTGCCCTCTTCAATTTTTTGGGTCACTTGTGTTCCAAGCTTAAAATTGTCATTGGAACTCTTCGGTCTGCCATGCCAGTTTTTGCATTTAGGAGGGATGGGGGGGGGGGATCAAGTTGTCAGCTCTGGGACAATAAGAGTCCAAACATCTACAGCAGGCATGTCAAAATGAGGGTCCCCCTCAGGGACCATATGGGTCACATTTGTGTTGTCTGACCACACATGACAACTATTTGAAGTAATTTAATTATAATTATTGCTTAATATTTTTATTACTTAAACTTATAAATATACAATGTGCATACAAATGGTGTATTGGCTAACCACATTTATGAACGCAAAATAAAGTAGTTTAACAAAAAGAAAAAAACTAATTTTAATTGGCAACTTAGACTTCTATGCAACAGCAACAAATACATTGTACAAAAATTACAATTGTAAAATTACATTGTACATATAGTTCTAAATAAACATTTATTTACGACTATTGTTATAGTGGCCCATCCTATATCTTCTCTAATCTAGCAGTAAGAGTCAGATCTCTACATCCTGTACGTTCTCAGAGGTTCAGGGAACCTTTCGATATATATGAAGGGTAGTAAGAGTGATCATATGGAGTTAAATTTATCATTTTAGTGTTTTAGGCTGCTTAAATCCACTGGCCCAGGCCCCTTGACCTCCAATCTGGAGAGCTCACTGACGAACATCCGCGCTCTATGGCGGCCCGTGAAACTCTCTGCTCCCTCGGCGCTCACCGCCATGGGCATCCGCTGATCGGTGACGTCACACCCAGTGGGCGCTGCTCCCATTGGTCATGTCATGTGACCCGTCCTGGCTAATCGTCAGGCAGCTGACGCCTGAACCCGTTAGTGGGTGCATTGCCCCCCAGGTCGCCATATTGCAAACCTAAAAGGCATAAGTAAACAATTCACGCTATTGTGATTTCTTTGTGCTAAAGGACCATAAGCCCCTTGTAAGGTAATGTACCAGTCAACAGGTACCAATGCTCTCCAGATTGGAGGTCAAGGAGCCTCGGTCAGTGCATTTAAGCAGCCACAACATACTACGGACGTTGGAGAAGACTAGTGGACTCCAGGGGAGCACAAGAAAGCAGAGCTTAGTTGTTGCAAGAGCGCCAAGCGCTCTTTGCTGCTGATCTTCGACGGAGGAGGGCGCTGACATTGGAAGGGCAGTGTAGAGCCCTGCGTGCCAAACCTCGATACGACGTATGAGCTGCTGTGACATGATCAAGATCACTGGAGGATAGAAGGGGGGGGGCACTGTGAACGAGACTGCGAGAGTTTGTCTACATTGCAGGTGTGTGTGAGGGGAGACTATGTGCGCAGGGTCAGCCTTCAGCTCCAGAAGTAGGACCTGCCATTCTGGGGACCGAGCATGGCAAAGACACGTAATACAAGTCACCTTAAGACCTGGTGTATTCCGGACCTGATCAAATGGGACCGACCAGGGAGCAGAAGACCAGAGCCATCATTGCTGGGACACAGCGATTTGTAGCAGAGACAGTTTAAGGTAGATCATTTCCCACCCCCTATTTCCCTTGAACTAGGTGATGTCGAGTATCATCTATATTATTACTTATATTATTATCTGAAGGCCTATTACAGTTCCAATAATAGTCTACTTGTCAACTGACAAGTGAACCTTTGTCCTATATAAAGAACAGTCTCAAGTTATAATTTTATGATATTATAAATTGATGGTTTAAAATGTAGAGTCTATTCTTGACTTGTTTTCTTGGAAACGGTCTGAAGAATTTGGTTTTATGTAAACGAAGTTCTAGAGAATACTCAAATAGTCTTAAAATTTCATATTTCACATGTTTGAGAATAATAAACCGTATTAATGTAACCACGCCTAACAAAACCTAACCTAACCTTAACATAAACTAACCATGGAAAGGGAGCATGTAAGAGTACTAATTTTGTATTGGTTTTGAATTCCTTACATATCAGTACTTAACTATCAATGTTTAGGAGGGGTGGAGGAGGGAGTGAGGTCTAGCTCTCTATGCCTTACCTACTAACCTTGTACCTGTTGCATTTCAACGTAACTACTCTGACTTTCAAATTCTTTGTCGAATCGGGCCTTAAAGTTGTGGATGGAAGTGTCTTTTACAACATCCTCTGCTACAGCATTCAACATGTTAACTACCCATACAGGGAATTAGTAGTTTCTTACGTCCCTTCGACTCATTTGCATTTCCAGATTCCATTTGTGTTCTCTTGTTCTGCTTTCTCTTAGTCTGAAGAGGCTATCATTATCCACCTTATCTATTCCCATGAGTATCTTGTAAGTTAGGATCACATCTCCTCTGAACCTTCTATCCTATAGGCTTGTGAGATAGGGCTGTTCCATCAACCTTTGTTTGTAGTTTACCCTTCTTAGCTCTGGCACTAATTTTATTGCAAACCTCTGCACTTTTTAAATTTTGGCTTATGTTTCACAGGGTGCGGATTTCATACTGGTGATGTGTATTCCAATATTGGTCGAAGAAATGTGGTGTATATAGCTTAGAAGGAGTTCTGATTCAGGCTCCTAAAAAATTTTTCTATATTTTCCAGTGTCCCATATGCTGACGATGTTATCCCATTTGTGTGTGCCTCTGGTGTGAGTGTCATAATTATATCCACTCCCAGATCCTCCTCTCTTTCCGATTCCTGTAGCTGCCTTCAATATATGGTGTAGAGGCTTACTGGTCTCCTCTCTCTCCCTTTCCCATTAAACTTGTTGGGACTGAACTCCTAGAGTTTGTCAAGGTCCTTCCTTAACTTTCTGTAGTTCTCCTCTGTTTTCTCGTTCCTCATTAGCTTTGCATCATCAGCAAACATTGACATGTCTGAGCTCTCTTCCTCGGGTAGGTCGTTCACATAAATTAGGAACAGCAGTTGTCCCACGACAGAGGCTAGAGGGACCCCACTTGTTACACTCTTCCAGCTTGAAACCTTTCTGACTGACTCTTTGATTTCTGTCCTTCAGAAACATCCTAACCCAGTCCAGTGTTTTCCTAATTATCCCAGCCTGGTTCTCTGTCTTGCACAACAGTCTTTCATGGGAAACAGTGTCAAATGCCTTTTGTCAGTCTAGAAAAATACAATCTACCTAACCTTGCTTTTCCTGTCTTATTTTAGTAACCTTGTTATGTAACTGAGTAAGGTTTCACAGGCATGATTTTCCATTTCTAAATCCATGCAGCATTTTTGTCACAAAGTTGATCCTCTCATGATGCTCCACCTTTCACGGCCTGACTACTTTATCCGGCACTTTAAATGGAATATTTTCAATGGCACTGGTCTGTAGCTTAGTGCCTCCTTTATGTCCCTTTTTTAAACATTGGGAAAAAATTTGCCTTTCTCCAGATATCTGGGAGACTTACTGTCTCAAGGGTTTTTAGTAAAAATTTTAGACAACGGGTGGCAGAGTACATCAACATCCTCCCTCAGGCAGCCATGGTGAGATCAGGTCTAGCCACATTGGTCAAATCTTGCTCCCCCAAGGACTTTTTTCACCTCTTCCACTGTGTCTACAATATTATTCAGTACATTCTCTTGCTTTTCATTGTTCGACCTTAGTCTCTACGCTAGTTTTAATATAAAAACCTCCTGAAACCTTTTGTTTCTCGCATACCTCCTTTTCAGTGATTACCTCCAGGGTTTCCCCTCTTCCTCTCCTGAAGGACAGGTTGTTTGTTATCTTAACTGACAAAACCTATCCAATGGAGAAAAATTTACCCCAGAGAGCACAAAATATGCTCAAGTAACGTTAAATAAATCCCGTTCATGCAGAATTAGCGTTATCAGTGTTGATCCCTTATATCCTGGGGGAGGATAGGGGACATTAGCGATGAACAGAGAATAGTGACTAACCTTAAGAGCATCCGGCACGTCAGCGATGATCCAGTCCACCATCGTGGTTATGCTCAGCACCAGGTTCTGAACACACACACCACCCAAAAAAAAAGCTCGTGTATAGGCATCAGACAAAAATATACCCAGATGTGATTTACTTAAAACATCGTTAATGGTGTATCATTTCCTGTATGACAATTGCAAGGAAGCTGACTTACCTGGAATATGACAATAAAGGCAAGTCTGGCAGTAAGGATCCTCCAGTACAAGGGGGTGTACTCGTACGTTCCCAGTTCTTCGCTGGCCACCAGGTACGCCCGGTACCTGGGAGAAGAGAGGTAATTATCAAGGAGGAATGTGCCATGCTAGTTAGACTATAAAACACTTGGAGGGGATATAAAACAGGATAAGTGCTGATCGAAGGTAAGGTAATTATTAGAGGAAGGCTTTATAATGTTTTTCAGTAGATTCCTTATTGACAGGGAGGGTCACTTTCTTATCGTACTTGATCTTGATGTAACCGTGGTTCTTATCAGATGTGTTATCAGGGAACATGCTTTTTCCATTCATTGAAATTAGTGATTAATTGTGATTATCAGTGTTAGACATCAGTCTTTGAGGTGTGTAACCCTAATTGTGCTTAGTGGGGTTGAGCTTCAGTTCTTGGGCCCCGCCTCTCAGAGGATGAATGTTTTTTTGTGCATGCGCCCGAGTGTGTGTGTTTAAACATGTTTTGAACGTGTATGTGTGTGTGTGTGTGTATGTATTTACTATTTGTATTTGTTTTACATTTGTGTCTGTGAGTGGGTTGAGCTTCAGCTCTTTGGAACCACCTCTCAATAGTCAACCATGTTAAACGGTGTGTGTGCCTGCGTGTGTGTGTGTGTGTGTGTGTGTGTGTGTGTGTGTGTGTGTGTGTGTGTGTGTGTGTGTGTGTGTGTGTGTGTGTGTGTGTGTGTGAGTACTCACCTTGTTGTACTCGCCTAGTTGTGCTTGCAGGGGTTGAGCTCCGGCTCTTGGGTCCCCGCCTCTCAACGGTCAATCAACTAAAGTACAGGTTCCTGAGCCTACTGGGCTCTATCATATCTACACTTGAAACTGTGTATGGAGTCAGCCTCCACCACATCACTTCCTAATGCATTCCATTTGTCAACCACTCTGACACTAAAAAAGTTCTTTCTTATATCTCTGTGGCTCATTTGGGCACTCAGTTTCCACCTGTGTCCCCCTTGTGCGTGTGCCCCTTGTGTTAAATAGCCTGTCTTTATCTACCCTATCAATTCCCTTCAGAATCTTGAATGTGGTGATCATGTCCCCCCTAGCTCTTCTGTCTTCCAGCGAAGTGAGGTTTAATTCCCGTAGTCTCTCCTCGTAGCTCATACCTCTCAGCTCGGGTACTAGTCTGGTGGCAAATCTTTAAACCTTTTCCAGTTTAGTCTTATCCTTGACTAGATATGGACTCTATGCTGGGGCTGCATACTCCAGGATTGGCCTGACATATGTGGTATACAAAGTTCTGAATGATTCTTTACACAAATTTCTGAATGCCGTTCGTATGTTGGCCAGCCTGGCATATGCTGCTGATGTTATCCTCTTGATATGTGCTGCAGGAGACAGGTCTGGCGTGATATCAACTCTCAAGTCTTTTTCTTTCTCTGACTCCTGAAGAATTTCCTCTCCCAGATGATACCTTGTATTTGGCCTCCTGCTCCCTACACCTATTTTCATTATATTAAATTGGGTGGGTTAAACTCCAACAACCACTTGTTCGACCATTCCTGCAGTTTGTCTAGGTCTTCTTGAAGCCTCAAACAGTTCTCTTCTCTCTTAATCCTTCTCATAATTTTGGCATCGTCTGCAAACATTGAGAGAAATGAATCTATACCCTCCGAGAGATCATTTACATATATCAGAAACAAGATAGGACCGAGTACAGAGCCCCGTGGGACTCCACTGGTGACTTCAAGCCAATCGGAGGTCTCACCCCTCACCGTAACTCTCTGCTTCCTATTGCTTAGGTACTCCCTTATCCACTGGAGCACCTTACCAGCTACACCTGCCTGTCTCTCTAGCTTATGTACCAGCCTCTTATGCGGTACTGTGTCAAAGGCTTTCCGACAATCCAAGAAAATGCAGTCCGCCCAGCCCTCTCTTGCTAAATCTGTGTTACCTGGTCATAAAATTCTAATTAGCCAGTCAGGCAAGATTTACCCTCCCTGAACCCATGTTGTCGATTTGTCACGAAGTCCCTTCTCTCCAGATGTGCTACCAGGTTTTTTCTCACGATCTTCTCCATCACCTTGCATGGTATACAAGTCAAGGATACTGGTCTTTAGTTCAGTGCCTCTTGTCTGTCGCCCTTTTTGTATATTGGGACCACATTCGCCGTCTTCCATATTTCTGGTAGGTCTCCAGTGACCTACTATACACTATGGAGAGTGGCAAGCAAAGTTCCTCTGCACACTCTTTCAGTACCCATGGCGAGATCCCGTCTGGACCAACAGCCTTTCTAACATCCAGGTCCAGCAGGTGTCTCTTGACCTCCTCTCTCGTAATTTCAAACTCTTCCAAGGCCGCCTGGTTTACTTCCCTTTCTCCTAGCACAGTGACCTCACCTTGTTCTGTTGTGAAGACCTCTTGGAACCTCTTGTTGAGTTCATCACACACCTCTTTGTCATTCTCTGTATACCTGTACTCGCCTGTTCTAAGTTCCACTACCTGTTCTTTCACTGTTGTTTTCCTTCTGATGTGACTGTGGAGTAGCTTTGGTTCGGTCTTGGCTTTGTTTGCTTTATCATTTTCATAACTTTTCTCTGCTTCTCTTCTCACCCTGACATACTCATTCCTGGTTCTCTGGTATCTCTCTCTGCTTTCTGGTGTTCTGTTTCGGAAGTTCCTCCACGCCCTTTTGTTCAGTTTCTTTGCTTCCATACATGCCCTATTATACCATGGATTCTTCTTTTGCTTCTCGGATTTTTCCTTTTGGGCCGGGATGTATCTGCTTACTGCCTCGTGACACTTTTGGGTGACATAGTCCATCATATCTTGTACAGACTTAGCTCTGAGGTCTGTGTCCCAAGGTATTTCCCTTAGGAAGCTTCTCATCTCATAATTTCCCTTTCGGTATGCCAGCCTTTTGTTTCCTAGTTCTTTTTTTTTTTGGAGGGGGGGGGGGTAATTCCTAGCTCTACCAGGTACTCAAAGTTCAATACACTGTGATCACTCATTCCCAAGGGCGCTTCCATCTTGACTTCTATCACACTCATTTAGGGTAAATATCAGATCAAGCATTGCTGGTTCATCCTCTCCTCTCATTCTTGTTGGATCCTTGATGTGCTGGTTTAGAAAGTTTCTTGTTGCCACGTCCAGCAGCTTAGCTCTCCATGTTTCTGGTCCTCCATGCGGGTCTTTGTTCTCCCAATCTATCTTTCCATGGTTGAAGTCTTCCATAATTAGTAGTCCAGATCCATTCCTGCTAGCAACAGAAGCTGCTCTCTCTATTATGTTAATGGTGGCCTTATTGTTTCTATCATATTCCTGTCTGGGTCTTTTGTCGTTTGGTGGCGTATTATATATGACTACGACTATAATTTTTTGCCCTCCAGTTGTTATTGTTCCTATCATGTAGTCACTGAAACCTTCACATCCCTGAACAACCAACTCCTGAAAATCCCAGCCTTTTCTTACCAGCAGAGCTACACCATCCCCACCTCTTCCTTCTCTCTTTTTCCTCATAACATAATAGTCCTGTGGGAACACTGCATTTGTTATTGTTTTCGTCAGCTTTGTTTCTGTGAGAGCTATTATGTCTGGGTTTTCCTCTAGTACCCATTCTCCAAGTTCATCTGCTTTATTTGTAATACCATGTGTGTGTGTGTGTGTGTGTGTGTGTGTGTGTGTGTGTGTGTGTGCGTGCGTGCGTGCGTACTCACCCATTTGTACTCGCTTATTTACGCTTGCGGGGGGTTGAGCTCTGGCTCTTTGGTTACGCCTCTCAACTGTCAATCAACTGGTGTACAGGTTCCTGAGCCTATTGGGCTCTATCATATCTACCCCTGAAACTTTGTATGGAGTCGGTCTCCACCACATCACTGCCTAGTGCATTCCATTTTTCAACCACTCACGCTGTGTGTGTGTGTGTGTGTGTGTGTGTGGTGTGTGTGTGTGTGTGTGTGTGTGTGTGTGTGTGTGTGTGTGAAACGCATAAGACTAACAAGTCCTCTGTTTATATTTAGGTAAAATGAGTGGACAGCTATGAGCATTTACTATTGGAGTGTGTGTATGTGTACTCTCCTAGTTTTACCTACCTAGTTGTGCTTGCGTGGGGTTGAACTTTGGCTCCTTGGTTCCACTTCTTATAGGTCATTCAACTGGTATACAGTTTCCTGCCCATACTGGACTCTATCTTATCTACATATGAAATTGTGTATGGAGTCTGCCTCCACCACATCACTGCCTAATGCATTCCATTTGTCTGCCACTCACTGCTGCTCTCTCCGAGGTCAGAGAGAGCAGCACTGAGGGTAAATAGGTTCCAGTCCGCTTTAGCAAACTGCCATCTAGGGAAGGAGAGGGAAGGGTGAAAAGAGAAAAAGGTAACAAGGATGGGGAAATGGTCACTGCCATGGAGGTCATCAAAAACCTGCCACGTGAAATCCAAGTAAAATGAAGACGAGCAAAGAAAAAGATCAAGACAGGAAAGGATGCGAGTCCGAGAGTCCAAATGCGTGGGCTCACCAGAATTCAGAAGAGACAGGGAGGAAGAGAGGATAAACGTCTCAAGAAGGCGACCTCAGGGGTTCGTCAGAACATCACTCCAAAGGGAATGACGAAAATTGAAATCACCCAGCAGGAGCACAGGCTCCGGCAAGAAGTCCAGTAGGTGTTTCAGATCAGGAAAAGAAAGCGGGACACTCGGGGGAAGATAAATGGAACAAACGGTGTACCATTTCCCCACAAAGATACGAGCAGCAGAACAATGGAGAGGCGAGGGAAAAAGTAAAGGAACAAAGGGAACATCAGAGCAAATCAAGAGAGTAGAAGAGTTAGGAGCGTCAGCAACAGCTGGAGAGGGAGGAGAGAAAGGAATAGCCACGAAAACGACCAGGACGAGCACCAAGCATCGGCTCCTGGAGACAGACACAAAGGGGCGAAAACCGCGAAATCAGAAGTTGGAGTTCAAGGAAATTGGCGTAATAACCCCGAACATTCCATTGAAGAATAAACATCGACGAGAAGAAAAAGAACAACAACAGAGAACAAGGAAGAAACAAAGGCGAAAGAGCAACATAGCACGTTAAAGAAGATCAGGGTCAGCAAAGTCAGGGTTAGGAGGCATGGGTAAACTGAGCAAAGACGGAGGGAAGGAAGCGGGAGAACAGACCAGACCAGAGGCGGACAGGCGGGGTCCGGAGGAGGAGGAGGAGGAGGAGGAGGTGGAGACAACCGAGAGGAGCAGTCAAGGACAGCAGCAGGAAGAGGGGGAGTAGAAAGAGGGGAGCGCACCTCAGCAAGGGCAGCAACCGAGAGGGAAGCGGGGGCCAAAGAAACCTCCATAGCAAGAACAGGGGGGGCACAACCACCGAAATGGGAGGGGAAGGAGCAATAGTCAGAAGTAGGGGCCGAGGAAGAAAGCGAAGCCTTCTTACCCGCCGGGGAGGAGGAAGGAGAGGAGCCAGGCTTACGTTTCTGACTTAAAGAGACAGGTGTCCCAGCAACTATATACTGGCAATGGATTCCAGCGTCTCAACAGGAGGAGCTGAACAAGAGCACACACGACGGCCGTTAGGAGAGCGATGGACATCAGCCCGCACTGACAGGTGGCGGGGAGAGTCAATAGATGGAGGAGAAGGACGGGAAGGAGGATCGGAGGGAGACGAGGAAGAAGACATGACAGACCAGGTAGAAAGAAGAGGAACCCCAGACAGAGGACCAAGAGGGGGACCCTTCGGGACAGAACACAAAGGAACAGAGGAGGGGGCAGTGGGCATATCAGGGTCTAAGGACCGGAAACGGTTGTGAGTCTGAGGAAGGTGGGAAGGGCGAGGAGAGGAAGAGCGCAACATGCGAGCATAAGACACGTTAGTATAAGGCAGAGCCGGCGAATCTGGCCCCTCGCCTCAGGAAAGGATAAACGCTCCCGGTGCTTCAAGTTGAGGATGGCTGCCTCAAGCTTGTAATGGATACACTCACGGGAGAAGGTAGGATGGGCCTCATCGCAGTTGAGGCAGCGAGCCTGGGGAGAAGTGCACTCCGACTTAGAGTGACCTTTCCCCCACACAAAGGACAGAGAGAGATAGTCCCAGAGCAGCGGAAGGCACCATGCCCAAACCTCCAGCACTTGTTACAGAGCCTAGGAGAAGGAATGTACTCCTGGACAGAGCACCTGGCACCAGCAAGAATAACAGAGGGTGGAAGGGTCCTACCATCAAAGGTAGTTTTCACAACCCGAAGGGGTTGACGGCGACGACCACGAGGCGGACGAGTAAACGTGTCAACCTGGAGAACAGAATGGCCCTGGGCATCGAGAATATCCCGAATATTATCGTGGCAGTCCTGCAGATTCCGAACACCGGTCACAACATGGGGCAGGAGGAGAATCGTTAAAATACTGGCATTCAACCAAGCGTTCTTTGAGACCCGAACAGAGGTCTCGCCAAGGCAGGATAAGGCAGCCAAGCGGGAAGCTGCATCCTGAGAAGGAGCAGCAATGACACGTGTACCAAGACGAGTGGGGTTGAAGGGAACAGAGGCATCCACAGAATCAATAAGATGCCGATGGAGGGAGAAATCGTCAGGAGGCATAGAACCAAGAGGGAGAAGATCAAAGCATTTGGCCGATGAAGTGGGACCAAACAAGGCCTGATACCCATCAGTACGGGAAAGGATCTAGCGAGTGCAGCCGTGGCGCGGACGGCATTGAGAACCCCCAGGGAGAGAGGGGTGAAAAGGCGCAGTAGTCACAACGAGAGACTTGGCCGTGCCAGGGGATGAAGTGGTAACCACTGGGGGCTTGAGGCTCGACCCAACCACAGAGGAGGGAGGGGAGCCAAGGGAAGAAGTCAGGAGGGTCAAAGGAGGAGCAAGGTCGGGGCCCAATGCAGCGGAGGCTACAGAGCCCGGGCTTCCAATACAGTCCGACTCGGGGGCTTGGTCGCCCACCACATGAGCCTGAGAGGGTACAAGAGAAACATTCAACGACATAAATACGAAGAGAGACAATTTCATCCACGAATATGCCTCCATACCCACCATGGAGCCACAATTAGAGGCAGGACACCCAACAAGAAGCTATCACCAATCATGCCGGGGCCCCCTAGGGGAGCGTCGTGAGTATACGCCCCACAAACGACACCTTAAGAACAGTCCGTCCGTCGAGATCGGGTTCAGTGACGAAAGGGGGATTAACAATAAAAGGTTCCCCTCGCTCGAGACGTTGGGTACTACAGTTCTACGGGTGCAAGAGTATGCTTCCTCAAGCACCTGGGCGTGAAAATAGAAGTAGTTCAAAGGAATAACCAAAACAAGCAAAAAGTTGGCAGGAAACGACAAGCATATAGGAGAACAGGGGGGAGAAAAACGAAACAGAAGGAAAAGAAAAAGTCGTTCAGCACAATTAGAGAGGACAACAGCAGGAGCACAAGACCAAAGAAGGACAGAGGACTGTCTCAAGGAGCATCACAGTCCGGCAGCCGCCCACCAAGCCCCCCTCACGGCAACAACGAGCTGAACAGGGAGGGGGTAGGTTTATTGAGTAATTTTCGGCAGCATTACTTAGAACAAATACACTCATATATGGATTCCCTGTCTAAGCATTGCAATTTTACTCCACCTTTCAAAATACAGCTAGATGTGAAATTAACCCTATTAAAATAAAGAGTCGTTAATGATGAGTTGAGAGATCATTACATAACTACCCCCACACGCATAGTTACACTTGAATCCAGGAAACAATTTATAGTTGCCACAACGTATCTGGAAAGTAGTGGCAACGTTTGTTTTCTCGCATTAGAAGCGTTAATTTGGCGTGGATGTAAATAAGTTTCCAAAACGTATTGCATGAAACGTTAGCTAAAAAAAATTGAAAGCTTGTGGCAATCTTAAATGTTTCATAAACGTAGTTTTTGGTATTGCTTTGCTATATATATAAATAAATGTAGAAATATAAAATATTTCTACATTTAGTAAAATAAAACAGGATCATAATTTGTATGAATTTTTTTCACTTAATGGAGAATCCGTGGTGGTGGTGGTTTTTGTTTTCGGTGAGTTGTGGTTGGTGGTAGTGGTGGTTGGTTATTGTGGTTGGTGGCAGTGGTGAGTGATGGTCACAGTTCGTGGTAATGATTGATGGTGTTTGTGGTTGCAATGTGCATGTTAGTGTGGTGTTATAGTGGTGGTATTGTGGTGGTGGTGTGGTGTAATAGTTGTGGGGTCGAAAGTAGTGGTGTACTAGATGTGGTGTGGTAGTAGTGATGTGCTAGTTGTGTTGTGGTAGTAGTGGTGTACTATTTGTGATGTGGTAGTAGTATTGTACTAGTGGTGGTGTGGTAGTAGTGGTGTACTAGTGGTGGTGTGGAAGTAGTTTTGTAATAGTTGTGGTGTGGAAGTAGTGGTGTGGTAGTAGTGATGTACTAGTGGTGGTGTGGAAGTAGTGGTGTAATAGTTGTGGTGTGGTAGTAGTAGCGGTGTACTAGTTGTGGTGTGGTAGTAGTGGTGTACTAGTTGTGGTGTGGTAGTAGTGGTGTACTAGTTGTGGTGTGGTAGTAGTGGTGTACTAGTTGTGGTGTGGTAGTTGTGGTGTACTAGTTGTGGTGTGGTAGTAGTGGTGTACTAGTTGTGGTGTGGTAGTAGTGGTGTACTAGTTGTGGTGGTAGTGGTGTACTAGTTGTGGTGTGGTGGTAGTGGTGTACTAGTTGTGGTGTACTAGTTGTGGTGTACTAGTTGTGGTGTGATAGTTGTGGTGTACTAGTTGTGGTGTACTAGTTGTGGTGTACTAGTTGTGGTGTACTGTGGTCTGGGTGTACTCAGGTAGGAAGACCTTACCTTTAAAGAACACAAAGTAGCCGTCACAACTACAAGAAAAATGACAGGTTGGATAACAAGAACTTTTCACACTAGAGATGCTACCCCGATGATGATACTTTTCAAAACGCTTGTGCTCTCTAGAGTGAAGTACTGCTGCACAATGACAGCCCGTTTCAAAGCTAGAGAAATTGCTGACCTGGAGAGCGTGCAGAGATCCTTTACTGCTAGAATCCACTCAGTAAAACATCTAAACTACTGGGACTGACTAAAGAGCCTAAATCTGTATTCCCTTGAGCGCAGGCGGGAGAGATACATAATAATCTATACGCGGAAAATAATTGAGGGGCTGGTCCCAAACCTGCTCACAGAAGTAAGTAATTATCAAAAGAAGGCACCAAACCATTAAGGCTATGTAGCACCATCAAATGTGCAGGATAATCAGTGGGCGCTAAATATCACCAAGGATGCCAATACGAGAACAGAAACGCATTAGGCGAATGATATCAAAAGTATCTGAGTCACCAATAATACTATCGAGGGCCAAGCGAGCTTGAGGGACGGTCTGAAAACAAGACACATGCTCGTCCAGGAAGTCACGACATTCAACAAGGATATGCACGACCGTAAGAGGGACAATGCAGTTAGGACAATAAAGAACAGGGTGGCGCTTATGGCCAATATGCAACCTTGCCAGAGCCATTTCCCATCGCCGGTTACAGTGGTAGGAGGACGGCCACGAGGACACACAACATTTAAGAGTACGCAGTTTGTTACCAGTAACAGACGATCAATAAGCCTGCCAACGGGTAAGGATGGAGGAATGGATAACTGGGTAAAAGTCGGAATAAGGAATACCTTAATGAGAGATGGGACAAGAGCGGACAGCTTCCCTGGTGGCAGCATCCGCAGGCTCATTTAAAGCGACACCAATATGGCTGGGAACCCAACAAAACTCAACTAACTTAAATTTACTGTGAACAAGAAACAGCCAATGATGGATCTCGACAACAACTGAATGAACCGGATTAAAAGAGCCGAGAGCCATGAGGGCACTACGAGAGTCAACAACAATGACAAAGGAAGAGTGACAACGAGAACGCAGGATACGAAGAGCATAGAAAATAGCATAAAGTTCCGATGTGAAGATGCTAGTCTCCGGAGGTAACCGACACATATAAGTGCAATCAGGAAAAACAACAGAGTAGCCAACACTGTCTGCAGACTTAGACCCATCGGTGAAGACGGAAACGGAGCGGGAGTGAGAAGAAAAGTCTACAAGGAAAAGGCGTTTTAGACCCATAGGAAGGGTAAAAGCTTTAGTGATGTACAAAACTGCGGAAGGGGGACTCTCCACGGGGGAAAGAAGGAACAACACGAGTAGAAACAATAGAAATACGAACTGAAAGAGAATCCTGTAAGCGAGATAACCGGACAGAAAGAGGGAGGTGATGAAGAGGAGCAGAAACTGCAGGAGGGGTAAAGCATGACAGAGGTGAGAAGAAGGATGTTGCAAGGACCGCGCAAGATTGTAATGACAGTAGCGATCACGGCGGGCCTGGAGAGATAGGAAGCCAGTGTAAAGATACAAGCTAAGGACGAGAGTCGAATGAAAGGCGCAACTCAGTATGGTGCAAAGCATCAAGACGACGAAGAGTAGAAGGAGAAGCAGACGAGTAAGCAGGGCAACCATAATCAAGCTTAGACAGGACGAGAGAGGAATGTAAAGCGAGTAGAGTGCGCCTATCCGCTCCCCAAGAAGTATGGGACAATACCCGAAGGAGGGTTTAGGCCTAGAGCATTCAACACGGAGGTAAGAGATATGGGGCGACCAAGACAAACGAGTGTCAAAAATCAACCCCAAAAGATTAGCGGAATCCTTGTACACAATAGGGTAACCATAAAGCGACAAAGAAGGACAAAGAACGACACTTCCGAGTAAAAGTCATAGCACAAGTCGTAGATGTAGAAAACCTGAAGCCATGATCAGTGGGCCAAGACGACAAGGCATCAGTCGCAAGTTGAAGCCGGCGTTGAAGGAGAGACGAATCATCATCCTGACAGCAAAGGGTAAGATCGTCGACAAAAAGAGCGGAGAAGACACCTGAAGGAAGAGAGGAAAGAAGACCATTGAGAGCAACCAGAAAGATTATAGTGCTCAAAACACTACCCTGGGGCACACCTTCGTATTGCTGAAAAGAGGCAGAGAGAGAGAGAGAGAGGTACCAAATCTCACCCAAAAGGAACGACGAGAGCGGAAGCTGCGGAGAAAGAGAGGGTGATGTCCACGAAGGCCAAAAGAATGAAGCTGGGATAGAATATGATATCGCCAAGTGGTGTCGTAAGCCTTTTCCAGGTCAAAAAGGACGGCCACAACCGAGGTCTTCGCAGCAAAAGCAGTATGAATATAGACCTCCAAGTTCACCAGGACATTTGTTGTGCTGCGGGTTGACGCCCTTGCTATGGCTGCAGTAAATAAAGACAGTATTGAACGGAATCTTGAGTTATCAACTAGGTCCCTTAAAAGTGTCATTAGACGAGAACTCCTGGATGAATTTGAAGAAAGTAGAACTGTGCAAACTGGAACTAGCAGGTCCATTGTTCATCACAATGAAATGTGTGAAGTAAAACATGTGTATGGGGCAAGTAACAAAGTCAGTAGACTAACAGATGTTGTCACAGCTCATATAAGACTTGGCTACAAGTATCTCTGGCAGTTCGGCTTATATGGGGATCTAGATGAAGTAAAGTGTAAAGTGTGTGGACAAAGACAGGGACACACACTAACACTATATCTTGGATTGTAGTAAAATTGAGCCATTTAGAGATAAATCTAAGCTCACTCTGTTCGATATGGCAACCTATCATATTACCATGGATAAATTACCTGAAATCCTTGCATTGTATCCACATTTCGCTTCCAGTAGATGAACGATATATGAGATTCAGAAACAAGTAGTGTATTGTTAGGACTAATAATAAACAGAAGCTCCCCTATGACTCTGTAATGTCCCCATTGGTCAAACTATTATGTATTAGCGATAAGACCTACCATTAATGTATGATGACTTACTGTAAATATGTAGCTCTTGAAATAGCACTTTCTCTGTAACTAGCTTACATTGTAACTATAAGGTGTGAAGGATAGATGAAATTGGTTATGAAATAATCTAAGATGAGGTTTGATAAAGACCTTTTGTGCCCTCTGTAATGCTTTTGCGCTACCGCTCACAGGATGAGTATGGGGTGCACAATAAACTAGCCGCGGCATTTGCGGAAACCAAGTTGAGAAGGGAGAGAGGTGGTGATTGTGTTCTAAAAACCACATCAGACGAACGTTAACCGTACCTTGAGGTTACCTTGAGGTGCTTCCGGGGCTTAGCGTCCCTGCGGCCCGGTCGTCGACCAGGCCTTCTGGTTGCTGGACTGATCAACCAGGCTGTTGGACGCGGCTGCTCGCAGCCTCACGTATGAGTCACAGCCTCATACGTCACAAACTGTGACGTATGAGTCACAGTTTGCAGACACAACTTGTAAGGGCAAAAGTCCTTAGGGGATGTTCCCAAAGACCCTGGTTTGCTAACAGGGAGAACAACGGCATCGACCCAGTCCCCAGGGACAGACGACGACTCCCAGATCCGATTATACAGACCCAGTAAATACCGAGACGTGCATGGAGAGAGATGGCGAAGCATCTCATTATGAATGCCATCGGAGCCCGCCGCCGTAGAACTGCAGAGGGCCAGGGCAGACCGAAGTTCAGAGAGAGAAGAGATCGTTATAGGGTAGATGAAGATGAGTACAGAAATCTACAGGACAAGATTCAAGGACAGGTTTACGAAGAAGGAAAGATTGGGGAAGATGAAAACCAGAACTAACAGAAGAAAAGTAGCAACCCACATCGGTAGCGACCTGCAATGGGTACGCCACAAGAGTACCACGGAGGTGAAGGACCGGTGAGACATCGGGAACAAACTTACACGCTATCTTGCGGATATGCTTCCAGATCTGTGGCAGAGGAGTTTCGGACGTGATGGTGGAGACATAGGACGCCCAACATTCACGTTTAGCCGTACGGATGGCCCTACGGGCCACCGCACTCGCCTTCCGAAATAAAAGAAAAGAATCGGCCGTCTGCCGGCGGCGGTGTCTCTTCCAGGCTGCACGCTTACAGCGGACAGCCCGAGCACAGTCCGCATTCCACCAGGGAACGCACTTCCGTGGGCCCCGAGAGGAAGAGCGAGTAATAGAGCGGAGGGCAGCATCGAAGACTGTGTCATGAAAAAGGAGAGAGTGAGGGAGAGGCCAGAGAGAGCAGCACTGAGGGTATATAGGTTCCAGTCTGTCATAGCAAACTGCCACCTAGGGAAGGAGAGGGGAGGGTGAAAAGAGAAAAAGGTAACAAGGATGGGGAAATGGTCACTGCCACGGAGCATCCTTGGATAGGTTATCCCTACCTCCACCAAGTACTCAAATGTCAATACACTGTGGTCACTCAATCCTATGTGGATTTCAACCTTGACATCCCTTATTTCTGACTCATTCAGGGTGAATATCAAGTCGAGTCTGGCTGGTTCATCATTGCCTCTCACTCTTGTGGATTCCCTGACGTGCTGGCTCAGAAAGTTCCTTGTTGCCACTTCCAAGAGCTTAGCTCTCCATGTGTCTACACTACCGGTGTGGGTCCTTATTCTCTCAGTCTTTCTTTCCATGGTTGAAATCGCCCATGATTAAGAGTCTTGAGCCATTCCTACAGGCACCTGAAGCTGCTGCTCTCTATTATATTATTGGATGTCATGTTGTTCCTATCAAACTCCTGTCTGGGTCTTCTGTCATTTATGGGACAGTTGTAAATGACTGCCACTATTATCTTAGGTCCACCCATTGGTATAGTTCCTGTTATGTATTCTCTGAACCCGTCACAGCCCGGAATCTCCATCTCATCAAAACTCCAGTCCTAGATCTGGATGATCCAGGATTCAGGAAGTGGATCTGGATGCCAGATCCACTTGCATTCCAGAATTACAGATACAATTACACACCGAAAGGGAACTACAACTACGACAGGCAACTGCCCTACAACAATCAGTACTGGTCAGAACAAACTCATTATGTCCACGCATAATGGGCTTGCCGAAAAAGTCTCCCATTCAAACTATCACTAATATAGTAACCTCATTGATCTTTGCCAATATACAAGGACTGAAAACAAGAACAAACAACAAAGTACAGTTCATAAATGGCCTCCTCACGGAGTCAAATGCAGTATTTGGAGCTTTCACAGAAACCCATGCAGGGGAATTGTTGGACAGTGAGATCTGGATTCCAGGATATAACCTATACAGGTGTGATAGGAAAATTAGGTCACATGGAGGAGTGGGTCTGTATATTAGGGAAGACCTTGTATGCTCGAAGTTCCTAAACGTTACAAATGAGGTGGTAGAGGTACTGGGATTAAAAATAGAGAAAATAAATTTAGTGATTATTCTAATATACAAACCGCCAGATGCAACGGCTGAGGAATTCACAGAACAGATAAACAAAATTGAGAATAGCCTTGATAATTTGGAGAACCCGATACCTGATGTTATCTTCCTAGGTGACTTCAACTTGCCTAGTCTCAGGTGGAAAATAGCAAACAATAATATTATACCAAGAAATCTAGCAGGACCTAACCAACCACAGATTAGAGAACTATTTAGATTCTGTGAAAAATTTTCACTCAATCAGCAGATATTGGAGCCAACGAGAAATGAAAATATTTTAGATCTGGTCTTTACGAACAATGAAGACATTATCAGAGACATTACGATATCAGATACCACATACTCAGATCACAAGCTCATTGAAGTGCAAACGACCATCAATACTCAGAATAGACCTAAAACGTTGATAAAGCGAGAGGGGCTATTCAGTAAATTCAATTATAATAATAAAAGGATAGACTGGGAGATAATAAACAGGGAACTTACAAACATTCCATGGTAAACTGTTCTAAGTAATTCAAGTCCTACAGAAGGAATAGAAAAACTGACTTCGGAAGCGTATCAAGTATGTCTGAAACATGAGGAAAGCCAGAAAGAGATCCAACGTAGAAAGAGAACGCAGACGACACTATAAACGCAGAAAAAAAATTACGAAACTGCTTATGAAGACACGAATTTCCCGTCAAAGAAGGAATAATTTAAATAGGGAGATTGAAGAAATCGAGCGGAAATTGAAACACTCATATGAAACTGAAGAAAGGCAGTTAGAACAGAATGCAATTCAGGAAATAAAGAAAAATCCAAACTATTTCTTCACATATACGAAATCAAAAGCAAAAACCACTGCCAGTATTGGACCTATTCGTACAAGTGAAGGTTCATACACGGAGGATGACAAAGAAATTAGTGAAATCCTAAAAAAGCAGTATGAGGACATGTTTAGCACTCCAATAAACAACATGAAAGTGGAAGATCCAGACAATTTCTTTATGGGGGATATTCAAACCCCTGTAAATATAATTGATATCAACACGAGCGCACTAAATTTTGAAAGAGAAATTGAAAACATGCCCATGCACTCGGCCCCAGGTCCAGACTCATGGAATTCAATATTTATAAAGAAATGCAAAGTGCCGGTAACACAGGCACTCAGTATAGTGTGGAGGAAGAGCTTGCACACGGGGGAGATACCAGATGCACTTAAAGTAGCAGACATAGCCCCTCTACACAAGGGAGGGAGCAAAGCATTGGCAAAGAATTATAGACCAGTTGCACTAACATCGCACATCATAAAAGTATTTGAGAGAGTGATTAGGAGTCAGGTCACCCATTTCATGGAGACCAATGACCTTCACAACCCAGGCCAACATGGATTTCGAGCGGGAAGATCGTGCCTCTCACAGCTACTTGAGCACTACGACAAAGTCACCGAGGCATTAGAAGAACAACAGAATGCTGATGTGATATACACGGACTTCGCAAAGGCTTTCGATAAATGTGACCATGGCGTGATAGCACACAAAATGAAGTCAATGGGAATAACCGGTAAAGTAGGACGCTGGATACTCAGTTTTCTGTCAAACAGGACTCTGCGAGTAACGGTCAACCATATAAAATCTAGTCCAAGTGCAGTTAAAAGCTCTGTACCTCAGGGTACAGTCCTTGCACCGCTGCTTTTCCTTATTCTCATATCAGATATAGACAAAAATACAAGTCACAGCTTCGTATCATCCTTTGCAGATGACACAAAAATCAGTATGAAAATTATCTCGGCTGAAGACACTGAAAAACTTCAAGCTGATATTAATAAAGTTTTCGACTGGGCATCAGAAAATAACATGATGTTTAACAGTGATAAATTCCAGGTACTCAGGTACGGTAAAAATGAGGACCTTAAGCATAATACAGAGTACAAAACACAATCAAATGTACCCATAGTAGGAAAACAGCATGTAAAGGATTTGGGAATAATAATGTCTGACGACCTAACGTTTAAGGAGCATAACCAAGCAAATATTGCGACAGCCAGAAAAATGATAGGATGGATTACGAGAACTTTCAAATCCAGGGATCCCATCACAATGGTTGTACTCTTCAAGTCACTTTTGTTGTCCCGTCTTGAGTACTGCTCAGTACTCACTTCCCCCTTCAGAGCAGGAGAGGTTGCTGAAATAGAGTGAATACAGAGAACATACACAGCACGCACAGACGCAATAAAGCACCTAAACTATTGGGATCGTCTGAAAGCCCTCCAAATGTACTCACTAGAAAGAAGATAAGAGATATCAAATAATATACACCTGGAAGATACTGGAGGGCCAAGTACCAAATCTACACAGTAAAATAACAACGTACTGGAGTGAATGAAATGGAAGAAAATGCTGAATAGAACCAGTGAAGAGCAGAGGTGCCATAGGCACAATCAGAGAACACTGTATAAACATCAGAGGTCCGCGGTTGTTCAACGTCCTCCCAGCAAGCATAAGAAATATTGCCGGAATAACTGTGGACATCTTCAAGAGGAAACTAGATTTATTCCTCCAAGGAGTGCCGGACCAACCGGGCTGTAGTGGGTATGTGGGCCTGCAGGCCGCTCCAAACAGCCTAGTGGACCAAACTCTCGCAAGTTAAGCCTAGCCTCGGGCCGGGCTTGGGGAGTAGAAGAACTCCCAGAACCCCATCAACCAGGTACCAACCAGGTATAGTAGTCCTTTGGAAACACAGTGTCTGTTATGACTCCTGACAATTTTGTTTCCGTGAGTCCTATTACATCTGGGTTTTCTTCTTGTGCCCTTTCTGCCAGTTAACTTGTTTTATTGGTAATCCCATCATTGTTTGAGTATATTACCTTGAAGCTCACTTTCCTATATCCATTTTCACCCTCAATGTAGTGGTGGTAGTGGTGGTGTTGTAGTGGTGGTGTGGTAGTGGGGGTTGTGAGAAGATGGTTCACCAGCTCACTTAAAATAGTGCTCTTATGCCTGTGGAGGCCAGTACACTTATTAATTGCACATACTTAAGTTTGGTAAACAGCAACCTAAACATCTAGTGTTTGGGCTCATGTGAGAGCCCCAGTCATCAGCATTCCAGAAATGTTACCCTGGCCGGGGTAGCACGTCTGTGGTCAGAGATATGCCGATAGCATCATTCTATTGTATGGCTTGAAGCAAGGCTCAAGTTTGCCCGGGAATAACAAGGCTGCATGCGTGAGGTGAGGTGAGCTGTGGGCCTCCCGCGGACCAGCCACTCGAGTCGTCGTCATGGTAACAGCCGCCATCTTAGTAAACATCTTGAGCTGCCATGTTGGTCGGCCATCTTGGAATTGCCCTAGGGGCCACGGTACACCGTCGTTGATGGGTTGAGAGGGATAGACTGCTGTGCACCTTCCTCTCATTGGCTATTTTGAGGAGGACGTGGGAATCGCCAGTGTCCTTCTCTCAAAGGCTATTCTGAACACAGCC